>NC_039514.1:10957495-11257495 GCF_003672135.1 Ooceraea biroi | reverse complement strand
ACGAAATCCACGTATAATTAACCCCGCGCGTTTCCAGGCGTTTCGATTTTGCAAGCGCTCGAAACGGAATTCCAGCACTCCGCGTGTCCGCGTCGCATCGCGCCGCTCACTTTGTCCATTAACCGCGTTTTCCACCACGTGGCATCAACGCATAATTAATTTCACGCTACGGAACGGACATAATCCAACTCGACTTTGCGAGGCTTGAACAAAAAGGTGTCAATGCTACGTAAAATTTGATATTATTTTGATTATCAAGCGAGTGTCAGTATCAAGTGGCGACATAATCGAACGTAATGTATCAAGTAAGGGAGACTCAACAGGAATGTTATAATAATCTACAATATATCCATAGATAATCTCGTGGATAATATCTCCACGTAGGATCTCATCTCTCGCCCGAGAACGCCGAGGATACCGAGAATACTGCATCTTTGATCGCGATCGTGTAAATCAGATCGGAAGCCCGAGACAGACTAACCCCGTAGCCCGCTCGGGGCGCAAAGCCGACGAGGCGGATTAGCGTCAATCAACGATTCGACGCGGGGAACGGCGACGTACGCGCGCGTAACGCGCGCATAACGTGATCAATAGTGAGTCCGCGGCCACGCTGAATCGTCGAAGACGAGTAGAACAACCTAATTGGTTCGTTAGACACTCGCTACGATGGCGTAAACTAGCTATAAACACCTCGGCACGCAGCGATTACCTCGCGTGCTGAAGCGCATTCATGATGAGATGAAATCCTATCGAAAGAGATAGGAAAAAGGGAGGAAAAAGGGAGAGGAAGAGTGACATTAAAGAGGAATGGAGAGAGCGAGGGAAACACCAGAAACATGGAGAATCGGTTTCTGATTCGGAAAACGAGCGCGCGAATCGGAAGAGATGATCACAGCTTCGGTTGAATGGGAATTGGTGGGAATTCGTGACGGGATTTGCGCAAAATAAAAATTGCGAACTAAAAATGACGATGGAAATGAAGCTTCAGAAGAAAAAAGATATTTGCAGAAAAACTTGCGATTAGATATTAATTGTACATAATAATGATAAAAATTAATGACAATTTTAACGCCGAATGTTGGTACATGATTATTACTTATCACATCTCTATAATGAAACAAAATGGATTGACATAATAAAATAAAAATTTATGCAATTTATTAAAGGACGATTTATTAAAGGACGACTTTCGAATTTATTTCAGCAAACGTCAAAACCTGTGCAAACAGCTCGCGAAAACGTAGTCGCATGATAATAAATAAATAAATTTGCATTAATTGTCACAAATTGTACAACCACGCGTACGCATATTCCGCCGGGCAGAAGTGCAAAACACATAAAAAACACTTTTACGCAATAAGGAAGTGACGCGGACACGGAATATCGCACCGTCACAAGAAACGACGTAAAATATGATATAGATATTTAAAGTTTCCGAAAAGCCTTGGCCGTGTGGTTGAATTTTTCGCGCGACGCGCCACATTTCGTGTCGCATACATCCAACAGACCAGCCAAAGCCGGTCGAGGAGACTTCTCGCGTATAAACGGTAAAACACCGAGTTTATTAAATTTATTAGCGTGCGTGTGCGATATCAACACGATATCAACGCGCGCGGATGCGACAGCGATCAAAGATAGGAACGGGAAATTACTCGCATCGCAGAAATTCCAGAAATAATAAAAGCGTGATGCCCTGCTGCGAACGAAGCAGAGACGCGCTCGGTAGACGCGCATATAATTTGAATCATGACCGAGCGTTTGTGAAGTTTACGAGCGATTATCCACGCGTACGTCGTCGTTCATACGTTATTGCGCCGCGCTCGTTTCTTCGCGTGCCGAATGTACGCAGTAGACACCGGGACGGTTTCAACGGAGCATACAAGTACGAAGAACTCGGTAGGTTTTAAGAACTCGGAGGACATAATTTCGAGAAACGAAATCTGAATAAAGTAGTTTTACTTTATATTTTAATTAAGAAACATTCGTTCGTCCATCCATCGAGGGACATGACCCGGATGATCACTTTAATCAAATCCGTCGACTGGGACGGTGCCGATTTGCAACGTTGATAGCGTGGATGATGAACACAGTAACTCGAGTATCGGGGAATTTGCAAGCTCGGCGAAAACGTGCGAAAAGGGAGACGCATGCTAATTAACAGAAGACGGCGAGGAAGCGGAAGGAAGGAGCCAACGTCGAAAGCACGACGGAGAGTCCTGAAGGAGTAGCACTCGGTGTTTCGAGAGAGAGGATGGTGATGCGTGTTCAAAAGCCGCGACTAAAAATACAAATGCTATTTCGGGCCACAGGCGGAAGGTCAAGGCGTGCTAGAAACGGCTCGTTCGCTCGAGGAAATATGTGTCTTCTTCGTTGTCGTCGTATCCGACTATCTCTCAGAGAACGTCGCCACTCTTCTCTTTTCCCCTTTCTCATCCTCTGTACGCCGCATCTTTGTACCTCACTTATTGTTACTGTGATTATTTTAACCGTTCCAACCGAACTTTATATTTTCCTGACTTCCGTCTTGATGGAGCGTACCGTCTTCGTTTCGAGCTCCTTTCGTCGCAAGATTGTCTTATTACGACTCCATTTATAATTCTCACAGTTTCTTCAAGTTTCTTTGCCGTACACTGTTTTTTTGTAAAGCACAGCAGAGTTGTAAAGTTTCATCAAATACTTTTATTACAGCTATATGATCATCAGATAATGCTGAAGTTGGGCAACTGTGATCAAAGAAATTCGTCGGTTTCTCCCGCCGAAATGAATTTGATGCAATAATTAGCAAACACCAAATCGTCCTCGCCTCTCAACTCGATACTGAAAACCCCATTCATTCCACGATACCCGCTCTTGCTAAAAGTCAGCCACAAAAATCTGACAAAAAAGAAAGGAACGAAAAAGAAGAAGAAACAAAATTATTCGACGGACGCGACGCGCCTCGCCGGTTCTCCATCCCAGAAAAATGCATAATGGCTGCACGTCGCGGCGAACTTTCGAACAATAGACAGCAACACACAATACGTCGAACCGCGTATATAAAAAAAGGCAAAAGAAACTCCGACATCCAGCGCGCGCGATGCGATGGGTGTATATACCGTAATACTCGCGCGGGGCGTAATTCGAGCATAACCGTACCGCCGGCGAGTGCACTCCTTTCCCGTGCACTCGTGTGCAGCCATCGATCGGAGAGCGCCGTGCTATCCGTCGGACCGCTATCGATAAGACGACGGGCCGTAGATTATGTACAACGAGAAGTCGCGCGACGACGTCGGAGTGGATCCGCCTCGCGCGCGTTGCTCCTTTTGCGGACGTTGCTCGGCCAGACGCGGCTACCGACTGCGCACGATTGCAGGTGCTGGGCGAAGCGGCGCATTACGCTCGACTTATACGTTAATCAAAACATCGTTCGTCCAGTCTGCACGCTCCGGGGCAGTAGATGTAATATCCGATAGAGAGAGAGAGAGCCGCGCTTCCCCTCACCTTGTACATTCCCGGATGGTAGATTGACTCGTGGATCCGGATTTTCGAGGATCATATATTTGAAAAATTACTCACCTGAAGAATACAGGTGATAGATCGAACATTCGATCACTTGCTACGCTACGGAGCTTCAGAGATTGTTCCTCTCATGCATTCCGAAATTCTTTTCCTTCCGAAAAGATTATTTACTCTTTATTTTCATACATTGTTATGCCTTTGATATGGTACACGGATTTGAGATCGTAAGCTCAAAGTGAAACTGAAGGGGTACTTGGTCGCGAGGCTCGACGCGTACGTTTTATTTTACAGAGACATTACGCTCCAATGCGATCGGTAATGGCGCGGGATACTCCGCGCTTCACGTTCCTATAGGCGCACGCGTCGAGCGCTTAAACGGCGATTTGGGATCCCGCGAAACAGGTGCCGATAATGATTCCCTCGTCTCGCGCGAAATAGCTTGCCGCCGATAAGGTATCGCGGATTACGAGAAACGACAGACGGACGAGTCCGCTCGATTCTGCACTCGTTCCGCGCGCCCGATTCCGCTCGACGGTGATCGAATCGCTTCGTCAGCTTCGCGTTACGAGGCTCGCGTTTATCGCATGATTCGCGGATGTCGATGCGCCGCGAGGATATTTAAAATCGCACGCTCGAGCACTGAATTTCATTAGGCCCGGCTCTCGCCTGGGCGGCGGAACACGCGGGAGGATGAAATAAAACGGAGACCGTTTCGACACTTGAGAAACCGAGACGTATCTATACGATTACATCTTTGTGCCGCCCGTATACGCTCCAATACGAGGTAATCGATCGCTCGAGCGCGTCGATCTCGACGCGAGTACACGCGACGTCGCTCGGGTAAATCTCCGTCTCTCTCTCGGCGTCCGTTCTGCATGTTTAAGCGCGCGTCTCATCGCACGAGAGCGACATCGAGTCCGCTCTGCGATCCGGCCGGGAAATATCACGTGCCGAGGCACGACTCGCGCAAACATCGCGAGGCTTGATCGACATTACGGTTCATTATACTTTTTTTCCCCCGCGCATGAGAGAGAATGGGAATGCTCATTCCATTCGTGCCGCTCCCGAACGCCAAACGCATCGCGAAAGTTGTTAGCATTGACGGCCTCCTGTTGATTCTTCTCGATTTTTTCAATTTTGATATAATACTGTATGTCTGTAAACTCTGGGGTGGATGTGAACAGCAAATAAGTGGCATTTGAATCTCGCCGATGTAATAAACTGATTAAATAGCACTTTATAACTGATATTAAATTTTTTAATGACTATTTAGTTCACTAAAGCAAATTGTAGTGAGAATCAATTTGCAATTATTTTAATATGTTTGCGAGTATACGTATGTCATTAAGAGAAAGAAAAAGATATACCTATTTAGTCTTTCTAATTGCTTTGGTAAATAATACTATCGCATCGATGTATACAGTTTTACAGTGTTCCACATGAAATATCGCGGCGAGAAACTCACATTGCGCCTTTTTCTCGTAGAGAACGGAATACTTCAATATACTTCAATATACACACATTTTCATAATATCAAAGTAAATTATATGATTAACGTAGCGAGAAAGGAGGATCAAAGAAGGTGAAAAAGATATTCCGTAGAATGTGAAAGAGACATAAAAGAACGCCGATGGTTTCCGTTTGAGCGCTCAAAGAAACGGTTGTGCCCATAATACGTCTGTGCAATATGCACGGCGGTGCGCAAGGACACCTCCACAAAACGCTGGAATCTGCGTATCAAGAATGCAAGAGCATGATACATTGCGCACTTAAGGATTACATCGCGCCTCGGACGCGATATGTTGGCGATCAGGATTATATTTTATTAATTTGTAGAATGCACTGAAAGCGAAAGACGCACGCATAACTTTTCGCCGCGGCAGCACGTCACTGCAATAATTATCTCTCTTTTTTTTTCTCTTTCAGCAAGCGGTCACGTGAAATCGCGTATCGATAAGACGTAGATTACAACAGCGCACCGCTGTACCCGGCTTCATACCCGACTTCGTACTCGACTTGTTACCTGGCGCTCTCGGGTGCAAGGACTGGCCGCAATTAATTCGCATTTGCTCCCCGAACGCGTATACCTCGTTCATTCCTGTAATTAATGTGCTCAAGTCGGCCGGCCGACCCTTCCCGCTCGCTTCGCACGCGCGTTTCGGTTTCACTCGCGTCCTTGAGGCGCGCGCGCGCGCGGCACACTCTGTCATCGGAATATCGCGGGCTGTTTTGCGCGTATGCAGACCCGATACGCGATTGCATACGTAACTCATTCCGAGCATATGATTCGACATCATAATCTAGCCGCGCATACGATCCCGTATGTATAATCTCGCCTTTACAGGCTAGTCTAATACGCGCGAAGCAATCGCCGCGCAGGACCATCTGCCAATTCTGCGTCGAGTCTCTGAAGCAAAATTCGCGAAACTGGAATTATCATAACGACGACGTTGTAAATAAGCGATAAAATCGATATTCTTATGCCGGAGAAACAGAAGTGTCGCGTTATGTAGAAACGAGGCTAGATCATTCCTTCCGATACGTGATATGACGTACTAAATTGCCAAGTTTGCTTTGATACTGATTCCAGATGAAATTTTATCTCGCAATCTACTGCGGAACGTGAAATTATTCTATTTAATCGTCATATATCGTTTTATCAAAGTGGTCTTTTAGCAGGGCAGACGCGTTTGAAATTTTGCACATCTTAATTGTCGAAATAGTACCAGAAATTGTAAAGTACCAACTTCTATATATTAGGCGTAAAAATAATTTTTCTGGAAAGGTGAGAATACAATATGCAGGCATATCAAACGAGATCCTTTTTAAATGCATCCTTCGCGAGAATGCTCTCCGTATTTCGCCACTTACTCCGCAATGTCCTACAAAGCATTGAGAGGTAAGAAAGCAACATTACGAAGTTACTACAACACCCGTGGAACATCCCAGTTTGAAGTCGCGAAGTATTTCGTAAAAGCGTGAACTTTCTGAAACCAGGAAATTTCTTCTTTCGTAAAGCGAAGAGCCTGAGCAAGATAAGAAAATCCGCCGCATGCTGATGGATGTTCCATTCATTTTCCCAATTACGTTTTGCATTATCGCATTAAATATTACTATAGTCCCAAAAAATGTTTGAAGTAACACGCTTTAAAATCAAGTGTGTACGAACGAAGTGTAATCAAAATTCCTCGCGCTCAATCAACTAAACTTTACGATCTTCATAAAAGTAAAATAATATTCGGCGTAAAAGGTGCGACGCATGTCTGTCGTACTAACTGGACATTCCATTAACAAGTCTGAAACACGAAACTTATAACGCAAAAGTAAAGAAACTTCTTTAAACATTGCGACATAATAAATCTGTGACATCAACCAATTGCCGAATCGAATCCCTTCTCTCTTTCTCTCTCCTTTCACCACAGTCGACACGAACGAAACTCCTGAAAAAAGCGCGATCGCGCTTGTCGTAATCGGCATGATGATTCCGGAGTGGAGAACGACCAAAATTTATCCGCAGCTGCGGCGCGCGAGAACCGCGGTGGTGTGCCGCACCATTGCGGGTTCGCTACTTTCTCCAGCGAAATGCCAACGAGTTAGGTACTACGTGAGAGATTAACTGAGCAGCGTATGCTCCGGGAGAGGCTTGCTCTCCCGCTTATGAATCTACCGCCAGTAATCCAGCTTCTCGGCGCTCTCGAAATAGACCGCGACATCGGATCGCAGAGTTCCTGGCGAGCCATGAGAATCACCACGTCCAATCGGAACGCTGTTGTCAGGCTGTTAATCCGTAGCATATCAAATCGAAAACAGGAATCGCCGATGTAGTCTCTGAATTACATAATCGCGTATTTCTCTTAACAATGGAAACGTTGATCAAAGGATTATAAGATGGATATCAGTAGATATCACACAAAATTGGTATTTGCATATCCGAAAGTTAGACCGAAATACTAGAGACACGAGATCGGAAAGCCAAGAAAACTTGAGTACAAAATAAAAATAATATTATAAAAAATTTATAAGTCGGGAATAACAAAATAAATTTTCCACAACGGAGAATATAATTTTGATCAATCGACATCACATTAACCTGAATCTATCTTATACAATTAACGGATTATTGAGCTTTAGCGCAGCAGTTTTGAACATTTAACATGTCGAATTACTTGACGAGAATCGTAAAATGGAACGGATCTCAAAATATCTATAATCAATATTTCAATATATTTCTGCATAAAATACGAAACTACGTCAATACGAGAACAAGAAAATATTTTGACGAGTTAAAATATTCGTTTATAAATGATCGGATATCGTTTTTTAATTAAGTTCACACGATATTTGCCGTGATAAGAATCTAATAAGAGGAAATACATCTCACGCGCGCGATCGGGGAGAATACTCGTGATGTTTACTGTCTTATTTATTACACCCATGAAATGGACGAAAATATCATGTTCCATCAAGTTTAAGCACACGGACGTCGTGCGATGAGCATGAAAAAGTTGCCATTGCGCAAAGAACAAAAAGAAGAAAAACAAGCAGCCTTCGCGTGCGGGTTGAAATCGATTCCGCGCGCGACCACTTTCGATCAGCGTGCTCGGCAACGGCATTAAATCACTATTAAGTGTCAGCTCGTATCGCAGCTAATTGACGAGGAAGGGCTAATTACGGTGACGGCGCGGCCAGCTCGGTCGCGAAATTACGCGGAATTTGTTAAGCGCTTTTTGCAAAACGACCGGATTCCGCTCGGTTGTTCGCGCATTAGGCGAGAAGCTGAGGGCTTCTTGCTATCTCGCCAGTTCCTCCTCGGCTTCCTCGGGACCCTCGAGGATCCGCCGCAAATGTGCGCGGGGAAACCAAGCCTCATTTTTACGGCGACATTCTTCCCAGAAGAATTTTTCTGGTCGACCTCGCGAGGCCGAGTCTTCCTCGTGTGCTTTCTTCATTCCTCTTCGGGCTTCTTTAGGCTGAGCGGCGAGTGATGGTCGGATGAGAGTGTCGGCAACTCGAAAAACTCACATGCAAATGTATAACTCTTGCAAATTTATTTTCCGTCGTGCGGTTTTGTGACGTAACTTGTTTTGTGATTTTTTTGTCGGTTTTTTTACCGTGCATAAAACTATTTCGATCATTCGTCAAGTACGAATAAACAAGAAACATTCCTTTTTCTATCTTTTCGTTGGTGTCTTTCCTCGTACGAGTACGGACACGATGACATTTCCTTGTTTTCTCAGAAATGGCGAATTATCAGTCGGCGTCAGTCTCTAATTTTATAATTTTATAACAGTAGCTGCCACGAGGAACAAATAATAATCAAGCGTACGAGTGCGTTTACATTCAAACTTAATAATAGCATTTCAAGACAATTATTTGCGTTAAAATTCATAATTGACTGACGATACAATTGCTCTCGACAACATTATTGTCGAAATTCATTTTAGACCGTTTAAATTCAGGAACAACTCAGTGAAAGCAGACTATAATTAAGCGTACTATGATTAATGGCGGACCAATTGTGTCTCTATTGTTTATTGATGAAAGTAATAAACTGCACGTACATTATGAAAGTTTGGGGTGCTCACGCACAGGTTCAACTTCGATTGTAAATAATCTGAAAATGGAAATTCACTTATTTTCGGGAAAATTGTCCTCGTGATTCGTATTTTCTGACAATGTCTAAATTTCTATTCGGCATGTGAATCAGTGATTATCAAGCATTTCTCGTATTCGTGTATTTATTAATTAATATGCAGAGTACTTTCGAAACTGTAGGATAAAGAGGCCGCACGATGAAGAGAGATTATCGTAAAACAATCCGCGTGCATCGCATGAGCGTCGATGACGCGCGGATGAACTCTTTCTCGCAGCAATCTCCGCTTGTGAAAGTCAACTCGAGAACGCCTGACTTTCTTCTACGCGGCATTCGCGCAGCGTTTCCACCATGATAAAGAACGCTAATGGAAATTTCGAAACATTTTGTAATAGTTATTAATTATTCTTTATTCTTACTTTGATTCAAGAATTTTCTTAAGCTTATCGTGTCTCTTCGCAATAAAGCCGAACGACCTAATTTGATCAATGGAATGATTCCGAGTGGTTTCACTGAACGCAGCGCACTTTATTCTTTGTCGCTTTTTCTCTTTGTTATAAATTGTTTTGGACAAATATACATTTGCTCCATGTATCGAGGAAAAAGAATAGACGACGTCTGCGGACAATGTTTCTCTTTGTGTGCACTCTTTGGTTGCTCCTGTTTCGGATCCCAACAAATGTAGACGCCTCTAATTTTGATTTGTGACGCGACCGAGAATTTCACGGGCGGATAGAACCGCGGTCGGCCACACGTGTGTTTCAATTTTGAGATTACGGGTGTAGATTCGGAATAACGGAGCTTGGCTTACCGCCATATCCTTCGCAAGCAGCGGCTAGACTATATAACGCATATTGCTACGATTCAATTCGACAAAGTAGAATCACAACATACTGTTTTAATTTATTTATGTTATAATATAATAATATTTTACACATGAAAGGATAGTAGCAAAGAAAAAATTTTCAGGTTTTACATAAAGATTGTAATTTGTAAAAGTTACCAGTTACGCTTCTACGCAATAGTAGAAATCCATCAGACACACAGAAGAAGAAAATAGATTAATTTACTAAAACAAAAAATGTATACCGATGCATCAATTCGATGTCTTCCAATCTTAACTAACCAGTCATTTCAAGCAACACTACATGTGATATCGCAGAAATGTATAAGATTCGCTTCTCGACCGAATGTCAAAGTCGCACTCGCGACTCATGAAAATTCACCGGTATGAATTCTTTTTGAACGTTACGCGATACGCATATGTTAGGAACAGTTAACGAGTTGCGTCACATGTAATGCGGTACGTAACATGTAGACGTACGCACGCGGATTAATTTATCGCGATCAGTGCGCGCATTCGAGCGATCCGCGTCATGTTGGTGCGTCGCATCAACCGAGCGATGTATTCGTGAATTATGCGACTAGCGCGGAAATCGCTATCGCCGTCGTCAGGCTTAAATGCGGACACGTGGATTTCTCGCGCCGTGCGATGTGAACGTGATCGTTTTGACGGTAGTACGTGAGGGCGACCAACTCTGCACGGTTGACGTTGGGGTCAGCGAGAGATCGTAAATCAAGGTCGAACTCACGACGCGAACCGACCGCAGAGCAAACATTTTCCGCAGTCTCCGTCGTGGCAAATTGCGTCTCTCTGCATCTCTCTCAATTTCGCAGGCGATGATCGTCGATACACGCTCCCCGGCGAATCGTAATTCGCGATTAACGTTAACTCGTGAAAGTTGCGAAATCCAGCTGGCGGGATTTACCGCGAGTCAATTTCGCTGAGGACAACGCACGCACAATCGAGTCGGCTTTCGAAGCTGCCCTATTAATCGGCTCGATTAATAAAAATCGCCGATCGACTTAAGTTGCAAGCTCCTTACTTAATTGATTGAGTCGTAAATAGAGAAACCGATATTTTTGCTTACTCAATATTGAATAGTACACGAACGCTTTTACCTTTTGCAATTTCAGCACTCGAAAGAGAGTGTTAATGTCTTTATTGTTGCATTAATTTTATTATTACGACTTTCCTTTTATTTGCCACGTATTTATAACGATTTCTTTTTTTCTTTCGCGCTAAATTCCTACCGAGTTTGCTCAGTTATCCTACATAAGAAGTCCACATTTTCCTCATCTCGCATAATGAAACGCTGACGCCTGCATAGGTTTAGTCATAATTGCACTCTTTGTCGCATTTAGCTGTTGCGCAGAATTACGCATTCTTCGATCATGAATAATCGATAAAAGTCCGATCGATCAAATAGAATTCTACTTTGTGACTTACGATCGCGCGTTATCGTGTACTTTTAATGAAAATACATTCAACTATAAATATATATAAATTATATGTATAATTGTTAGAAATTGTGAAGCTATTCGACATGAGAGAAAAACTAACAAATTTTGCACTTTAATGCGATTCATGTTACGTTCCAGGTTTTATATCGCGTTCGCGCTATCGCAACGCGCATTTGCGATCATTTACTTCCGGGCGAAAACAACGTCCAGCAACGAACTATTAGGCTAACATACCGTATTTGAATGGCAATACTGCTGCACGCTACGATCGCAACGCGTCCGCGCGACACGCAATATCGAAACCGACTGTTGTTTTCTTCTTTTGCACTCTCGTTGTCCGAGGAACAATATTCTTTATTGTAATCCTATTTATACATTTCTTTTTTCTGACATTATCGCGAAAGTGACCGCAAGAGATCAAATGCGATGCATTATGTGGTATTCAATATCGGATGCTAGTAACTATATATCAAGGCGAAAACCTAGTATTCGATGCACGGGCAGTACCAAATGAATTTAAACGACAAGAATTATTTACACGTGCTTCGATTCTCTCTCGATGATTATACGAATAAAGATACGAGATAAAGTTCCCAATTTTGCATCTTCAATATCACCAAAGATGCGCATGAGCACGGAGCGATTATTAATTATTAAAAGCCGATAATGACGCATACGATGAATTCAGTATAATGGATAGATGCAATTTCGACCTCGCGCAAGAGCTCGCTATATTTCGCGACATGTACCCGATACAATTTTCTTTCCAATGACAATAACGATGACAATAACGATGACAATAACGATGACGAGGAGAAAAAGAAAACGGAAGGCTACAAACGTAAAACGCGAAGAGTAAACAAGTATGCGATCGTAGGAGCGGAAAATCAGGAAAACGTGGTATCATGCATGTCATATTTGCGCGGCGATTTGATAGCCGACCAATGTTCGTAAAATCGGACCGACAGCGCGAACGTTCGCGCAGAAATGAGCGACTTTCCGGCGGAGCGCAGCGGAATCGTGGCACGGTTCTCGGCTGATATAAACCGCCGCTGGCCTACCCCGACACGGTATCGATCGACGGTTCACGATAAAAATCGGCGATACGAGGAATAGCGGCGGCGACCCGTAGAATGCAGCTGTCAATATTTGAATGATACGGTTACGTGCCGCTGGTCGATAGCGCGCGCGTGCAGATTCGATGTGGTCGCGGTGCGAAATCGCGACTCCAATTGCGCTATCTTTCACGCGATTTATCCGCGATCTACAATCCGCGGGATCCTGTTGATTAAATCACCGGCTGCGCGAATGGACATTTTCGCGGATACGGCGCGATCGTCGGTATCGTAATGTTCGCGTATCCGAGTGTCACGCGTTCCATTAACGCGAAAGTAAAGCGCCGAGTGATTTAAGGTCTTGTACAGCGCAAGTTTGCAATCTGTTTTCTACTACTTCGCATGTAGTGGAAGACTGTATAAATGGATATAAATATTTATATGCTGTATTGTGCATGTTGTACAAATTCGAAACTATCAGAGTGGACTGAATATCGTGATTTTATATTGCCGAGTGCTTTTACGTTAAGCAAATCGTTTGCACGTTATCGACAAATGGGCGTTACGGCGAGGTTACGCTAATAATATCGTCCAGAGTAACATCGCCGAGCGTCGCAAAACGTCGCTGAGATACGATCCTGTCGTAGCGCTGGCGGTGTGAAAAATTTATTATTGCGGACTCGAAATCGAACCGAGGATGGCGCGCATTTATTATTCAGCCGTTCGGTGACTCGGGGCTCTTGTCCCGCTTTTACGCTGAAACGGAGCACGGAAACGGTGAGGTATCACTTTTGTCCCGCGAGCTGCGGTTGTATGTAGCCGCGGATAAACCGATTGCCGGAAGGCAACCGCGAGGGAACAAAGCGGAACTTCTCTCTCCGCGCGGTAAGACGTTTCAGGGATTACCGATTGATACGCGCTCGTTTTACGTGGATTCAACTTGCTGGAAACACGATAACGATACGTGTACTGATGCACCTAACGGCGGTAATTTCGCAAGTATTAATAATTACTCTCTAGCATTGATAGTTGTTGATCCACAGATGCAATTGTTGTTCTTAAACAACACACGAACGACTACGAAGTTGATAATCATCTTATCAGTTCCCGAATGAAATTTTAAAGTTACTCGTGAATAATCAGTTACAGCAAACACGTATGACAATTCAGTTAAAAGAATCATGACACAGGCAATAACAGAATAAGATACTTTTCATATTTTTTAATATTTTCGACGTTTTATCGCGGTTATTTCGCGGAGTAAGCAAGCACGTCACGAAGATCCGAGCAATCTTTGCGTTTCTCGTTACCCCGACAAAGTCCATTTCGCGCGTTCGATAGGTTAGGACCCGATCGGATCCGATCAGAATTACGAACTAAATATCGCGGCTCACAATGTGAGCCTCACATACGTTATATCGCGATAATGATCTTTACCTCTGAGCAAGTAGGCGGCGAGCATCATGTCCTTGAGCTGCGGCAGATAGAGACCGTTGAGCAGACCGTGGTTCACGTAGTTCATATTAGGAATCGAACCGTAGCTCAGTCCCGACCTCAAGTGGCTAGTCAAGTGGCAGGGATGTCTCAATTCTTGATTTTCGCCTAACAGGTCACAGAGTCTGCAGCGAGTGTTCTTGGTCATCCTGCAGCAGCGCTGCGCCGTGTCGTGCGTCGTCCGGCACGCACTAACCGAGAGTGTGTTGGGCCAATCTCAAAACTGGGCACTCACTTCGCTCAACCCCCGCCCGACACTCGAGTCAAAGTCCCGAGAGGGTGCAAGTTCTTCCCGAGGTATTACAAAAATAGATTTGTACGAGTGTATCACTATGTGCGGTCGCGTGCACTCTGCCACGGCACTTCACGTTCTGCTCCTCTTCCTGCTCGATCCTCTGATAAATCGGAAACGGAGGCATCATGTTATACGAACACAGAATACATGCGAGGCTTTGCTACGGTGGGGAAGCTGCTGAATGATCTCTCAATGTTAATCAGATTGCAAAGTCAATAGAGCTTCGTCGTGATTCTCGAATTTTAGTTCTTTTAGTTGTCCACATTGTGGACGCATGACGTAAACGACTGTTACATCAAATGCCGCACTATCAACGACGAGGCTTAAAGATCGCTTTCACATTTCTTGTGCCATAATTACACGTTACGAGTATATTAATTATTGAACATCGATGTTAATTGACATTAAGTGCATTACACATGGAGAAAGCTTTTTAATATCCGAGAAATTCTAGTAAATTGACCAAAAAAGACTGACAAAAAAATTTTTTTTAAATAATAAGAGTTGATAAAAATATACAGCCGAAAGGAAAAGAGAACATCTGTCGTATCAATTAATAGTATATTGTTGCTACTGAATACTGTTTAGTATTTGCGTCATTATTTGATAATTCGAATATGACTGCAATTTTCAAAATCTAATGATAATAACGGAACGACTCACTAAACAACGACGGCCAATGCAGCAACAACGATCACGACGAAAATTCGCGCGGCGAAGCGTTTCGTTGCGTCGACAGAAACTGCGAGCAACCGCGTTATCGCGTTACAGCTTATCAACGAAATATCTGTCTACTGACCGCGAATGGCGACGATGACGACGACGTCTCCGTGCCGCGCGCACTCATTCCGATCCAATCGAGGCGCGGAATCGACGACCTTCGGCTATTCGACATTTCTTCGAACGCGATGGCCGTGATGCGGGAATTAATGCGCTTCAATTGTTAGCTCTCGATTTGTATTGCCCTCGTACCTGTTGCTTGTTTAGTGTATCGACGTAAAGCGTAACTAAAGCGATTACTCTCCAGAGATGGTCCGTGCTGAATTTCTATGTTCTCTCTTACCGTTTGTTCTACCGGAAATATGTGCACACCTAGCCATAGCAGGTATACAAATTATTCAGTGCTTGTGTTTAACAAAGAAATTAAGCATTTATTTAGTTTCTTTTTTTTCGAAGAGATATTTGTTAGTTGCCCGATAAATGGAGGAAAGTATTAGAAAATGTTGGTGAATATTTCAAAGATTGGCATATTTTTATAGTCTTTTTATAGTTTTATATTTTTAGTCCAATTTCTTCAAAAACAGCAGCGAATGAATTTGCGCATATAATAGAAAGTTTTCTTCCTACCCTTGTCTATAGTCTATGAGTTTATAAGGGTTTCTTTACATTTCCGGAGTTTTTACATATTTCTGTGTTGACTGATTATGAATCGAGAACATCGCTGCGCAAGTTTTGAAGTACGCGCGGTCGAATATTCTGGGTATTTCTAATTATTCTCATTTAAAGTCAAAATAATCTTTAATAAATCTTTAGGTAATCGCAAAATGACATAAAGTTCATTTTTAAAGAATTGAATGATTCCAAGTAAAAATTGGAAAATGTATAAATGTATGACTTTAAATCCAATTGCTAAGCTTTAATCACTAAGCTTGAAATTAACAATATCATTCTGCAAATGTTAAGTGGCTATCTACTCATCGGCCAGTAAAGTGTAACAAAAGCGCTAAATAGCGCTCTAAAGTTATTTTACACAAATATTTTTAAAACAGACAAAAAAGAGAGAGATCTGCAGCATTTTCAACTTGAAATACTTAAGGCCGACGCTTCCGAATTTCTTTCATGTAAGAACCGAGTAAAAGGCGTTCCGACCCTTTAACCTGGCCGAGAAAAAGTTACCACGTTTTGCTTCGCATTTCATTGATCTGGGCAAAGTTTCACGGCAAAGAAGACATACTTCAAACCAGCATTTTCAACAGTAAATGCCGAAACACACGTCAAACTACACAAAGCTACGTTGAATCGGGGAGAATGCACATGACAGTATTTCTCGAGAGTTTCAAAGTTATCAAGACAAAACGCAGTTTACAATGCATTTACTTTGACACAACACGTTATCAAAAGGCGTGCGCGATATACTTCGCGAATGTATTCGAACGCATTTTCATTCGAACGACACTTTTTCGCGAGACATACGTTTCTCTTCCCTGAATTTGCATATAGAAAAAAAAGCGAAAGACCGGTTTTACGTGAAGATGAAATAAAACGGATTTCGCGTAGCGTATGATATTTCACACGACAATTTATCGGTGTATCGATTTTCTCTCAAAAGAAGAAGCAGCCGTTTGCCCGTTTCTCAACTCTTCCAGAAAAAGATGATCGCTGGCAGCGAAATGAATTAGGACAAATCACAGTTGGAAGCTGCGATCGCACAGCGAGGCGAGCGCAACACGCCTTTTATTCCCCGTCTACACTTCTCTGCGGCAAAACATACTCGAGAGAAGCAACCTTGGCCAAGTTTTGCGACAGGGAATATTGGAAATTCCGCTTTGTGTGACGCTACGTGATGCAATATATTTTGGCTTGATATCGCTTGGTCCGATCCTGCGATATAGAACAACAGTGCTTACATCGAAATAAATATACATATTATTTCGATATATGTGTTGCGCTAAATTAATTCAAAAGCGTTTCTTACTTTGCTCGCAAACGAGACGGTGATAAATATCCGACATCGATACACGATGTTTGATGATATCGTAACGTTGAGAAATGAACGACTCGTCGTAGAACGAGTCGACCACCGAAAATAAATTTCTCCCGCGGATATGCGTCCCTATTTTTCGATTAATTGAAATCAAGGTTTATTGCGTGTACGGTCAGTTATAATTACTCCGGAACATACACGAGTTATTCGTTTTTACCGATAAATAACTAAAATGAAACAGAGCATGTGCCGCGGTTAAAACGAACACGAAGTCGAATATATTTATTTCCGCAGTCTCTGCAGTTACTGTCGACGCGCAAATAAATTGCATAGATGCTTCGTATGTTCAAAAATAACTACGATTGCTGGAAGCGCCATCACGTTCTAACGTTTCAACTATAAATAATTAAACAGCGTCATTACTCACTGTTGCTTTCGGAAAGTTATTCTTGCAAGTTTAACATGATTTTTATGCTCTTCCGCTTGTACGATAAATTGCCCGTGACTTAATACTTTGCTAATTAACTGCAATTAGATACCTCTTTAATATCCGAAATGATTGAGACGACAATTAAAGAATAAGAATAAGTTTAGACAATATATTATTGTGACATTGACAAATTATCGTTAATTACCCATGTCACAGACATTGAATGCACACAAACATTCTGCAAAAAACCGTTAAAAAAGCTTGAAGGAAGGCATCAATGAGAACTAGAAGCCAGATATACAAGCAAGACTACATTCGGAATAAGGTAACAGTGGCTATTGTGTTTCTCAACAGATATCCCCATGATTTATAAAAAGCAGCATAAACTTTTGTCTCGACGATGTACTTTTTCGGCGCGTTTACGGCCCCCTACAGCGAGTCTCAGGAATGTCATTCTTTCGAAGCATCATCGACCCCAATTCACGAAATCTCCTTTGTATTGTTAAAAGTTAGGTGTCTCGCAGTTACGCCTCTCGCCCAAACTACCAAAGTTCACGCCCACAGTGTATTACGTCAGTCATTATTACGGTGTACCGTTCAAGATGGCGATTTAAGGACAAAGTTGGAAATTTCGGGACGGGAACATCTCGACTGCCTAACCGTGCACTTTAATCGTGAGGCGCGCTTGCACTTTGCGAATGAATGTAATTACGAGCGAAACATTGTCTCTGTATTTTCAGACACAGGGCACGAAAAACGGAATGTCACAACTTGTATAATATAATATAATTTGATAAAAATCTTGAGTAAGAGTAAGAATTTTGATTATTGCAGATGAACAACGCTTCAAGATTTATCAAAACTAGAAATCTTAATTTGCAACTACAGATCTTGTTATTTTTATCTACATTTACATGCAAAATATTTAATAAGATTACTTTATGAAATATGACGCTTATGGCGATAAATATTATCACTCACGAATTAACGAGAATCGCGCGAACTAGAGCAGTACAAGTTAAAGATAATCCCTCGCGAATTTTTTGCGGACACATTTTACAAGTCGGCTTGCAAATTAGAGCTTCTTTCCTTATGCGAATTTCTTCCATTGAATTTTGTATAAAAAAGACGGCAAAGCGAAAATGCCGTGTCAAGTTAACGTGAAACGGTTAACTCAGCAAGCACGATAAAAGCGTGGCCTTTTATATTCCACGTCCGTCTTTCCACGGTATCGTCTACTTTGCGCAGTGTTTTCCTCTTAGAAAAACCTTCTCTTCCTTCCTATCTCCTCCCCCGCACGAAATTAAAACTTGTTTTGACGATGTTCGAAGCTAATGTGGCTTCACTTAATCTCAAACCGATCCATCAATCGACCTTTTGCTCGTTCCACACGCTTAAAATGCGATTGAGGACAATAAAATTGTTAATGTTTTACGGTTAAATTTCCGTGTGAAATGCTTCTTGATGGAATCACTATACGCATTTCGTTACACTGGTGAGGATAGCGTCCGTTACGATTCTAACGGGACGTGCGGTGGTGTGAGTGAAGTTAAGTAAAGTGACGTCGGAAGTATAGGCGAAGTGTAGAAGAGTGTACCGTGTTACGGCATTATGAGATTACTTCGTAAAGTCCCCTTTCTTGAAGGGAGTTCTCCGCGGCGGTTAAATGCTGCGCGAAAACGATTTTTCGAGCATAAAGCCGCGACTACCGTTTTTCGACCGCCGAGGACACTGTTAATCGCTTAATAGAGAAACGTATCCCGCTCCCCTTTGATTACGTTAGCATTGCTAATTCGCAAAACTGCGTTTACCGTCGCTTTCTTTGCCCTTATTTTCTCAGCCGTGCGCGAGCTCCACCCTCTCCCCCCTCTTCCTTCTCCTCCTGCTGCCTCCCATCTCCCTTGACACGATAAAAGATCGCTCGGTCTCAATGGCCCGTGCTTTATTTATGCGATAAAATATAAGGAAGGTAAGACGCCGTAACGAGAGAGATTTTCTCTTTTGGTGCGCGAGCATGCGCGCGCGTATGCGCCGGCTGACGGAGAGCAATGATCTCGCGAGAAATCCGTCTGCATGCATCGCCACGCGAACGTAATCCCAAATAAAGCGCGTCGGAACGCGTCGGCCGACCAAATAAAATCGAATGAATTATTAACGACGATAAGGACAATGCGCGTCCGCGCGCGAGGAACTCTTGTGAAAGGCGAACTGTTTGCTCACACGAGGAAACCCGCGTGTGCGTTTCTTCAACCCCTTCGCTCTGCGAATCGCGATCGTACCGTTCCTCGTGCGCAGCACTGTAGCGTTTGTAAAGGATAACAATCGGAAAATTATCTTACTTCCCCCGCAGCGAGGTTCATGGTTTAATAACGTTTCTGCGCATTATTTATTTGCTCGATATCGCTCATGTTGTGCAAGAGCGATGCGAGCAAAAAAACTGTCTTCGATATTGCACATTGATGAAAATTAAAGTTGAAACGAGCTGATTCGAACGAATCATATCTGCGCGATCGAACTAGGGGAATTTCACTGATATTCCCGCACGCCTGAATAATGCTTCGCGCGAATTAAACTCCCTGATCATAAATCACGCCTCCTTGGATGGTCACGCAAATGAAACGTCATCTCGACGCTCGGACTAACGCGTCCAAGTTTTACTCGGCAACGTTAATGCATCGGGCACGTAGGGGCGCATGCCTGTACGAAGGACGAGAGATAAAAATACGCTCGCGTCGTCGCGGAAGCACTTCCTCCTTGTGCCGTGGCACTTTGCCACCCCGTGTTACCCCACGGTTTATACTGTACAAACGCGACGGCGGCGCCAGGGACTTTTTATCGCGCCAAGGAGCACCGATAAGCCCGAGCCGCTCGTGAGTCACGCTTCCGTTCCGCGCGCGCGCGCCAATGCGCGAGCTGAATCCTTCGCGCACGGACAGAGTGTTTCTTTCACATTCGTCATAAAACGATTATCTGAGCGACGCGGGCGATTACAATGCGGCGATACGCCACCTCCACCCTCCCACCTACCCTGCCTCGCGACGTGCGCGCGAATACATTTTCCCCTTATCGAGAAAATGATTTCTGATGGATGGATGGAGAAACGCCCCGATTCTCTTTTGTTTCCTGTCTTGCCTTGTTCTTCGGTAAACTGCAAAAATCTCCGGCATTCGTTGTGCGCTCGACGCTCAACTCTTTTGATAAACGGACGCCGTAATTAAGCCCCACCGATTGCGCGAAGGTTCTGATAAATGATCGCGGAAATACGCGATACGAAGCACGTAACATGATTCGCGCGTTCGGGGCGTGCCGAAGAAATAATCTAACGCGGAAAAAATCAAGTCACTCTATCAATAGCGGAAGTGTACTAGGGACATTCGAGTTACGGTGTGGTTTAAACCAGAAAAAGGCTACGCTATCGATATACGTATACTAATGTAAATTTCGTGTGGATTGAAGCAGATGATACGGTAACAATGCAATAATTTAAATAGCAGCGCTACAAAGGACGTCATTAGCTATGTGCGATCACGGCGCGGCGTGCCAGAGGCGCGCAACGCCGGTAAATTACGCTTCCCTCATGAGCACTTTTCCCCCCTTATCGAGGAAACAACGTACACCTAATGCTGCGATGCGTCCTTGGGGGATGGCGGCCACTGCTCGCGAAATCGTCCGCGCAAAACAAGGCAATAATAGCCGTGCGGCGTGATCTCATCCGGATCGGTAAGGCGCGAGTCCTACGTGATTCATGCGCCGAAGCCTTAAAAGAAGATTTTCTCGAGTCGTGACACGAAATGCCAAGAAAGAAGCGTCAGCGTCACGAGAAAAGCGTCGCGAAAACACAACGCCTGTTTTCACGTTATTCGATATCTTGATTGAATAACTGAGTATCTCGAGAAACCTCGAGATGTAATTCAAAGTTCATAGTCCACGTTTAGCATCAAATGCGTAATTCTGATTTTTTTTAAACTAATTTTTTAGAGTAATTTTTGTTAGACCAATATGGAGTGAGAAATCTGGCTAGAGAAAGAAAAAATATTTCGAGCTAAGTGTGAAAAACGCGAAATCAGATCATAGCTTTCTCTTTGTCTGCGACGCACGATCTTCTCGTCGACTTTATCGACTTTCTATCGCGGAAATCGACTTTTCCTGAATCTGAGTACCGTAGGGAATAGATTCAGACTCATGCTCAGCTCGCGTTTACAACGAAAGATTAATGCGCCGTTACTCGCGGGACTTACATAAAGACAGGCCGGTGTCAACAAGTTGCATCATTTTCCGACACGAACAGCTCGCCGATCATCGCACGCGCTGATTATCAAACGATGCCTCGTGGAGTGACGTGTTTGCACAATAGAAACATTATATAGAACGTTAGTTAAACATTACTGTCAAAGTTTTGCAGTGTACCGAGAAAAAAGAAATTGTGGCAATTTCTAATAATTTTACACACTCGCGCGCGCGCGCGCGCGCATGATATCTTTTACACAATTTATTCTTGATAAAAAATTTACCCTGATATCAAAGCACCATGTCAGATTTTAATCAAGGACGTACGATTTTAGAGAAGCTTTCAATCGTAAAATGAATGACTCAGTTAAAGGGTTAAATCTAGTTCGGACGGAATAGCGTGCTTTCTAACGAGTTAACTAGCAATCGAACGTGTTCCTAATTGGTGGCCTCCTAACGTAACACCCTACGGGTATCATGGCATCCAACCCTGCGCTAATTGTTCCAATGTGAAATCCTTTACGCGTTTCGTAATACCTTACGTTATATGGCGAAGATGATTTTAGTAATTTGATATCCGAGGTACGCGATAAATGTACGTATATTAAGATTTTATGAATCCAATAACGTATATATGTCAGAACTGCTGAGAAATATGATTATGAGATATTTAAAGCTCAGGTGAATCGGCAACGAGTAACATTGGCTAATAAAAACTGCTGATTAAGCAACGAGGAATTTTTTAATCTGTCTGCAAACATGAAGAAAGATAAATTTCGTGCCTGAATGGCTGACGGAATTAAGATGATCAAAAGTTTAAATAAATTTAATATACGACTATTACATCATGTATTTATCAATAAATATATTCTTGAAAAAAGAAGCAATCAAAATTATAATCTGTTTTACAGATTCCACAATGCAACTGTATTTAAATCGTAACATAACTTTACATGCTTCATCGCTCTGTGTGAAAAACAGATTAAGTCGATTTTTAATAGTACATGATCCTTACATCCGTTCCCTTCCATGATGGCCCGACGAACACGCGACACGCGGAATCCACGCGAGTGAGAAACGACGCGCGCGCGGAGCAGGTAGGTGATATGCGAGAGGATTACACGTTGAAATTATCTATCGGGCAATCGACGCGCGCCTATAATTCAGCCACCAGGATAAGCGGCGGAGGTATCAAATGGTAGGCGCTATTATTATCTGCTTCTTGCCGAGCAATTCGAGACCATTTGCACCTTCCGCCGTGCCCAGGTGCGCCTAAGTACGGTTACCGGCACAAGAACGGTAATTTACAATGTATATCCCCTCCCTCTCTCTTCCGCTATCTGTCCGATGTACGATACGACGTGCGAGCGCGGCTCTATCCGCCTCGAGGTGGAGTGATTCGAGGATACGCAAGGACGGACGACTAATCGGGCCTTACGGACGCCAAACTGATTAACTCGTTCGGATATCAGCTACGGGTTTCCAAGCGAGAGACATCGCGATCACCTCTTGGACAGAGCTATTCTGGAGAACCGTAAAATGACACGCGCATTACCTCCCTTTTTATACGATTTTTTCTAAACGCCGGGAAAGATACTCGGAATGGCTTCCAACTGCGCCATTTGAATTTTAGATACTGATACGGTCAATCAGCGCGGACTGAAAAAACGGGTTAAGGAGAAATGAAGCTAATGGATTTTATGCGTGTTACATGATGCAGTGAAAAAATACTCTCGAGAATGTTGGTTTCCATTTCCATTACTTCCGGGTTTTTGCATAATTCACGGATTTGCATATGTAAAGTGAGTTTTTGAAAAGCAGGTCTCTTCTCCGTGCTGCACGTAGGCGAGTACTTAGTCAATTGGATCAAAGATGAGCGGCATTTCAGGCTTGTGTTCAGAGGTAGAAACCTCACCACGACGAATACGTAGAGGCGCGAGGCGATGTTAATGACAATCGGGAAGATTGGCGTAAGAGTTGCGCGATGTGGACACACCTTGCTCCAGCATGACGCGCGGAGGTGTCACGATGCAGGACGATGCTTCGTTGATCGCACGCATCATCTTCTACGCAATAAAGATCGATCGTGAAGCTCCTAGGAAGATGCGCGCTCAAAGAGAAGCGAATCCGGCTCGAAACGATGCAGATCATCAGCGTAGGGTCGTAATTTCCCATTAACGCGTTCGAGCGAGAAAGAACGCGTTCGAAAGAGGGAGGCCGTGCAGGGACCCCGCGGAATCTCCCCCGTCGGTAATCGTCGGGGCGCGATAACGATATATACCGAGTCTCGTTATCGGTCCGACGGACAGCAGGAGGGTGGGACGTCACCCGCGGTGCGGCACCTCTCACGCTGGCAATCGACGGTTTAATGCACGTCTGCTGCGTCTGGCAGGTGATATCCGCGGCGGCGGCAGCGGGTCCTCTGTGCGCGTTGTTACAGCGTCGTAGTGCCGCGATTCCCGACCGGATTCGGATGCGCTCGGCGTTCCTCGGCGGCCGGCCGCGTCGTACGTGCGTCCCGGGCGCGAACAACGGGAAGAGACGAGCATCAAGTCGATGGTATACGGCGGCCGGGACGGGGATGGCCGGCAGGTGAGACACAGAAGGGACTGACGATTCTCTCTTTCTCTATCTCTCTTTGTACGGCGGGCAGACGCGCGGGCAAGAATCGAATAAAGAGGGATTCGCGAATAAAAGGAGATAGGTATCGCACGGTATGTAAGATAGGAGCGACGAAGGAGAGAGAAAGGGTTGGAAGAGAGGGACGAATGCACGACGTAAGAACGAACCACGAGAGGACGGGAGGAGTGAAGTGAGACGAAAAGACCGAAAGAGAGGAGGGAGAAAGCAAGAGAGAAAGAAGGAGAATACTCAAAGAAGGAACGGAAAGAGAGAGAGAGAGAGAGGCACGTGCGCGCAGCAGCTCGTTCCGAGGCTCGCGACTCGACTGATCTGTGCGTCCGCGAAGTCGAGTAGCGCCCCAGATTGCTGGCCGGAGTAGTCCTGCTGCACCGGGTCACGTACGAATCTGCTGCCACATCTCACCACATCACCGCCGCGCCACCACCATCATCATTATCATACTACTACTACTATTAGTATGTCAACGATTACTGATGATGATGATGATGACGACGATGATAACGATGACGATGACGACGATCCTTTATATCGGCCGTGACGGCGACGCGCCGCATGTTCATATCGTTCTGGCGGCGGTAATGCACCTCGCACGCACTTGGTCTCGGATGATGCGTCGTTGGTGTTCGTGTTACGTGTGCGCGCGCGTTGCCCGAGGCCGACGGCGCAACGCGCCAAGGAGAACGGTGGAGTACGCAACGGGGTGACCGCTACGCGCGCGTAGGGAGCACGGATTACGGTGTCCGGCTGGCGTCGCGTCGTTGCGTCGAGCACGTAACGCCGTCGTCGTCGGACTAACTTGATTTCAGAGAACAAAGATAAGGCGCGCGTGCCTTTTCGGATTTTTCACAGACTCGCCACGTAAACCCCATCCTTCCTTCCCGCCGCGGAAAATTCCGTGTACATCCGCGAGTAAACACAGCTTTCTCCTAGTCCCTCTATAATTTCTCTGCAATTTCCTATACCTCTTGTATCTCGTTTCCTGTTGTCCATTTCCTGTTATTGTGTTTACACAAGATCCCTCAGAACTAACACCGACGCTTTCTAGCAGCTACGGGTTTCTCGGCAAACGTGTAGTTGATTTTTTTGCTGAAAGAGGGTGAATCCAAGTGACTATTTTAATACTTGACGCGATGGGAGCCAATATACGCGATATGCCACTAAGCGAACACGAGCGAATGAAGCAGTGTTCACGATGCTTCAAATTGCAGGGCATTCGATTACACAGTCGGAAAGCGGAAGAGAAAACGAGAGAGAGGGAAAGAGAAAAAAGAAATGGAATACAGAATACGTGTTAAAAACCGTTCGACCAAATAAAAGACCAAATTTGATCGACGTGATAGCTGATGCTGTACAGGTAGCGATTTATTGAGGCCAGCGGAGCGGCGATTGCGTGTGTTTGATATCGGTATCACGCTTTCCAGCAGGCTGCTTTTGACTCTGGACTTTTTGAAGACAGCCATGCGTGCAATCCGCGTCGTGTGCTCGCTGCGAGAGCTATCGAAAGGTTAATGAATTATTTAGTGTTTGCCTCAGCTTCGTGCCAACCCTTGCAGTCTACGTGGAGGAAATCGACGCATCAATTTCAAGTGCAGAGTTTAATATAACGAACGGAAACAGTTCGATATCTCCTAGCAGAAACGAATGTTTTCGATTTTAAATCGCGTATCGCAATTTTCGTTCAATGGAAAGTTAGAGCCAATAATTTATCTAGTTTCCAGCTTTTAACTCGAAAAGTTTCAGCTATCAAAGATGCAAATAAAATCTTTATTACGATAAACTTCGATCAAGAATTTGCGACAAATTTAGTTCTCCTGTTATCTATTTACTTATTTGGCATTTTGCATATTTCCTTCGGGAACAAGTCAACGTATTTCCGTTAGTCGTCAAAATTGAACTGTCTCTTAATCAAAACATAATTCGTACATCGCACAGCTTAATTCGCCATTAATCTTTCCCTCTAAACGTTCTCCCTTTCCCATCTGTCATAATTTAACAGCCATATGTACGGATTGGAACGGTCTTCGGTTTTGAGAGATTGAACATCGTACCTTTAAAGAGCAATTGGGCGCGAACAAAGCATTACCGTTACTCCTCGTAGTCTCAAGTCACCGACAAAGTTCCAGCCGAATTGATGAGTTCGGAGAAGGAAGGGGTTCGCAGGCGTGCTCCCTCGTCGGTAACTTCCATACAAACTAGCACGCGCTTTGCTCCGTACGCTACTTAATAACGAGCGCGCAGTAACCGAGACGCCGCGGTGTTCCACATCGGGAGATTCACAAAGGTATGCATACACACAACAGACAGACAGACACGTGTGGAGTGCGTGCAGGATCCTCCGAGCGACGCTCTCGACATCGGACGTTCGGTCGAACGGACGGACAGACGGACCAACGGATGGACGCGGTATATCGGTGGCGCAGCCCCATAATCGATAATTAAAGCGTTTCATCGCACCACGTCGAAAAGGCTTCTAATCGACGCTAATTATCGTATCGCTCGTAACCGGCTTCGCTAGTATATCCGTGCTCACGCGCGTGCGCACACGTCCTTAATTTAATATGACTCCCGAAGGTGTAATTTATGCTCACGCGAGTACACCTACTTACCCTACGGGGTCCCTCCCTTCCCGTTCTTTCGCTCAGCTTCACCGCGATTTAACGTCTCACGGCACCCCGGCCGCGCGGCAGGGAACGCTGAGAGCGAAGAGCGGGCAGAGGGAGGAACACGGCCGTGGTGGACCTGACGCGGTGGCATGACGTCTAACGATACTATGAATAATTCATTATAATTAACCGGCTACGCGGAGCTGGGACGAATCTCCACCTTCGATCTCTCGCCCGATGACCGGGGGCCGGCGCGATCACGATCTATTTAAATCGGCGTAACTAGCTTTAACGCTGGGCCGCCGCGTACCCGGGGAGCCCGACCACGGGACGGTCTCCCCCCTGTAGGGTGGTAATTAAAAGCGAGGGGAGTTATTATCGCGCGTTACCTAGGAAGACCGATCGCTATCGTTCCTCCCGTTTACACCCGGGTGATACACCCGCTTTGTAGCAAGCTGCACCGAAGAAGCAAGTATGCGGTATATGATAGATAAATATCAACCGTTTACAATTTTAAGAAATGACTGTTGCTTTAGCGATTGGCGAAGAAGAAAGTGTGATATATTATGTTATAAATTTTATGCCACGTATAAAATATTCGAGATCAATGTACAATTTGTTACATCGACGTAAAAAGATGGACACACGGCGGTATGTTAAAATTTGTTGAATCACTCGGCGAGTTAATGCTCAGTGTCAAGGCGATAAAGAATGCTGATCCTGCTATCAGGTCCAGCTTCGAAAACAGAATACATCGTCCCTATATGGCCATAATCGCCGCTATAAAGTAGCCCCGGCCGGATCTCATATACCTCGCAATCGCCATCTCGCCATCATATACGAGAAACGAAGAATTTCTTCTCGTGCGATGTAACGACGGGAGGATCATTTCTCGCGTGCGACAGTCAATCGCGCGATTTAACACGCTTTCACGTGTTGCACCCATCGTCTCCCTCTTTCTCTTTTCTTCTCTCTTCCGGACACTCGCAATATCCAACCAGATAATAAACATAAATTCGGTTATCGTTGCAACCTCAGGATGGTCATTTTTTAACCGACTGTTAAGGCCTTTTCGTTGCAAAATCGATGCAAAATCGATGCAAAATCGATGCAAGACAACATTATTGTATAAAATGAAAAAATTGGGATAAAATCGATTCGAAAATGCTCGATTTTTTGGTTTTATATGAAAGAATGATATTAATGAGAAAATGATATTAACACCGAAACAACGCAAGGTGCTTTCTACGGAGGAAAAAACGTCTAATTACAATTAAAAGCAAATGAGATCCCTTTGGTTAGAAAACAGCGAACAATATCGCGCGCGATTTCGTTACAATTAGGAGAGCTAAAGGGTGGGTTGTCCACTTGAAAACGCAGTTTCGCGATAACGGGAGCGTGCCCGTCCGTCCGCGCGAAACTTGTTAATAGAAATGCGAGACAGTTTTCGCAAATAGGTCGCGACGGCTCGGTGCGTGACGACGGATTGTGGGCCGGTGACAGTGCGATTAGCAAACCGGAGCAACCGTTTCGGCTCGCGAACTTTTCAGCAGGGTCGGTGGAATCCTCGAGATGCGCGGAATTCAAATACTTTTCTATCGACCGCGACTATGTGCATCTCTTTCTTTCTCAATTACTAGATGTGCAATGGATAGAAGATTAAAGCTTAATCAAATATGTATTAATTTTCTTACAAACACGTATTTGAAAATGGAAGAGAAACATTAAATGGAAGCCACTGCATCTTTAAAAAAATAATTAGCAAATTTCATCATTCCAAATCATTCAAACGACATATAAAAATGAATAAAGCGAGATGATGATGCTCAAACGAAGCAAAGGAATTTTCAACGATAAGATTAGTAGTCCTGGTATTTTCGTAATAATCGCATAATCGTGAATGCTCATCAGTTTCCGATGATTTTATAATACCAATTGACGTTATCGACAGAAAATCATCATATTGTCCCATTTATCCGAGCGTCTCGATTATTCCACTTGACCCTACAGGACTGTCATCAAACCGCCACTATCGGCATGTCGAATGTCGAGGCGGTTAATCAAGTTCGTTGGAGCGTGCTCTCGCGCCATCCCGGCTTTATCCCCGTTCACGAACGTTCGCGAACGGAACTTCACGTGTGCGCGTCGTTGCCCGGCCAGCGGTTCCCACGGTACGTCCCTGTGTGATCGACTGCGCGCAAACAAGGTCGAGTCGAACGTCGGGTGTGACGCGTCGCTTCGCGTTATGCTACGACGTAGTAGGATCCAGCGTGGCTAAATGGCGGTAGGCGCGTGGATCTCGGGCCGATTAGGCTCGTCTCCGGACACGCACGAGCGGATCGATCGGCCGCCCCTCGAAACCGCAAGAGGCGAAGGCCAGCCGCTGCTAACAATGCGAGATATCGCTTTGCGGCGCGCGCGCGCGATTGCGCAAGCCTTACGAAACGAAGTGCCGGCCACTTTTAATATTCGCGTTGGAGAACGGCGGAAAGAGAAGGAAAGCGAGAGAATGAGAGAGAAAGAAAGAGAAAAGATGAGGGGGAGAGAGGGGAGTGAGAGGGAACATCAGCCGATCAGCGTGAAAGGGTGCGCGGCTCACTCGATCGGGGTACTGGCGAACCACTCGATGTGCGTGACGCAATGGAGGATAATGACTGGGTAATGGACATTCGTACCGCCCGGTTTGACCCTTGATTACGGGTCCGATGGTCGAGAAATTTCCGCGCGCGGAAATCGGAAGTGTCGGATAGGAAATCCGCTCCGAAACAAGGTACAAAACCGGACTGCGGATTCCGATGAGCTTTCGAGACTTGGAAGACTCGGGAATGATATCTGTTCATCTCTTAACGATGAAAACATTTTGACGTAAATTTATCGCAATTTTCTGTTACTATTTTGCTACGTAACGCGACCGATGCTTCGCCTCTTGACGACGATTTGCGGAATTAATTCCGCTCTTATTTCGACGTTATCATCAAACAATTTTCCATCTAATATAAGAACTGTCTTCACTAACTAGCATAATTTGCAGATATCGACAAAAGTACCATTTCTTCGTTAGTTGCAACAATTTCGCGGGCTCTCCTTGGAAATATAAAGCGTGACGAAACCGGAATACCTACACGGAAAGAAAAAAGTAGCTGCCATAGCTAAAAACTGCGTGTGGTAACTAAATTCAGTCGTAATATATGGACAGCTAAATTTTAGCTCTGATACCTATTTTATTAGATAAGGTTCCTAATTCATTAGCTGCAAGAGCAAACAGTTTGCTGTAGGTTAGAAATTTATAGCTACGGCAGCAAACATTTTTTAGCAAATCATGATTAGCTACGGTAGCAAAAATTTTTCTTTCTGTGTAAATGATCTGACTTAATTTCGAGATAAGAATGCTACTATATACAATATACGCAGTTGTTCTGTTGACGGAAAAACCAGAATCGCGCTATTTAACATCTCCGGCATCTTACTTCTACCGTGCCCAGTACGATAATAGCAATAGAATTTCCATGATGAAATCGAGATTGAGCGTCAAGGTGCTCGCCACCGGTACTTCGCCGATAATAAAAAACAAAAAAGAAATAAGCAGAAGATACGAGCGCCAATTAAAACCCGCTTAGTCATCACACTTCTTGATCCCGCGCGAAAAAACAACCGAGTCACGGTGTCGTCTACAAAGAGATCTCGAACAATCGGGCAACTCGCTCGATTACGATTCCGGCAGTTACGAATACGGTATTTGCGATGGTTCAGACATAACGAAACCTAGAGCGGAGCGAAATTAATTAAAGTACAATGAAAAACGCGTATCGCGCGCCTCGGAAGTGTAAGAAAATATCGAGAAACGCGAGAAGCGACACGCTGCACACACTGATCCTGCATCCGAGTTGCGCTTTGTGCCCTTTGTACCCGGATGCATAATGAACAGGCGGACGACTCGACGGCAGAAGCGACGAAACGTTGATTTTCGGTTTACGGCGTTGTTTTACGGCGCTTTGTGGAGTCACCCGACGCGACTTCACAGACAGAGGAAGGAGGGGAGAAAAAAAAGCGCGACAGCAAGGATTCCAGACAGACGATTTTGAATTTCAAACACGCTATCGAATTTGACAGTGTTCCCCGACACGTCGACGATACTCCGATCGCGATTTCGATAACGTTTCTTGCTTCCAAGTTCGCTCTATCGCGCGACCCACAATTTGCGACGGAGAAATTATCTATAATTTTATGTATCACAAAGTGAGGGTCGTATTGTCGTACTGAGAAATTCGAATTTATTCTATTTTGCCGTAAACATCAGAGATGTAAACGGAATGTACGTAGAAAGATATTAAAACATGAACAGTTAGAAGATAGATGTTGCATAATTTCCACTTTAAATTTTTATCAATAGAAAACACTATTCTCGTAATGTTATTCCTAAAGTTGGAATTATACATGCGGAGCGCACAGGACAAGCCTGATTTCTCATTCTTTATCGATCGGAGATTATCAGTAACGACGTGTCGAATCGATATCCCGACAAAAGGCTCGCATTTCGGGAGACGTAACGTAACTTGAAGGCGGAAACGTTAACGCAGCTGCGCGCGCGATGTCCTTAAGTGCAACAATGCGCTTCGTTCCCGTTTAACAATTTTATTTGCGTCCGCAACCGGTTTCGCAGAATGCAAATTGCCGCCGCGTGCCGAGGAGTTGCAGCAAAACGCGTAACACACCGCGCTTTGTAGCGAACTATAACTACGACTTCGCAAACATCGTCATCTCCACAGACGCCAGCCTCCGCAGCAAGTTGCTCGACTACCCGAGGACGGCAGTTTGCGAAACGTACATTTCGGTTTAAGTAGTCGGCAGGCTTCTATTGAGAAATAGCACGGATTCATATGGCAGACGTATTAATCTCTCGGATGACGTTGTGTCGAGGTGTATCATTCCCGGTGAGAACTCATCGAAATTAATTCCTCGCTAGAAATTCATACCCGACGTCAAAAATGATACGTCGTGATAGATAACAACCGTGCGAATCGAATTTCCCACGAGATGGAATCAGTCATCGACTTGTTAAATTGCTGATAAATTCAAGCACGATCAGCGTAAAGTCGCGAATTCCTTGAAAAATCGGTTTGTCATGCGCGCCGGATAAAAAGTGAACGGAAGCGGAGATATAAAAACAGAAAGGTGAGACGAGTTTTTTCGAGATCCGAGAGCAGACAACGATCGTCCTCGTAAATCGCTCACGAGGAATAATGCCGCGCGATTCGCTTTTCCGCGCTGATGCACGCGCGCGGGAAACAATCGGCTGCAAATTTCATTTATCGTCGGACGATTTCACTTACGGACCTATCGCCCTGGCGCGATAATAAAGTAATAAGAGCGACAGCCGACGCGCGCGGGAAACATCGGTTCACTTGTTCCCTCGACAACGTGGCGCCCATCGCCGTCAACGGTGAACCATTCGAAACTATTACGGTTCATTGAATTGCAAATGCTCGGGCTGTGCGTTACGGACCGCGGTGGATCCGCGTTTAAACGCGAGAAACGCTTCGATATGAGTGACACGCGAATTATAAGATCTCTCTCGGAAATTACGTCTGTAACGAGGATGTATGTACGTTAGATTCGCGGAACGATTCTCTGCCATTTTAGCATACTGGGTCATACAAACACAGACTAAAAACGGCAAATATTTCGTTTGCCCGTCTGCTCGCTGCGAAAATGATACGCTCCGACTTTATTCTTATTTTTCCACGAATCGAATAAGCTACTTTGGTTTTCATAAATCGAAATTTGGAAATCCGATTAAAAGCGATTCTCAATCTCTCAACTTCCATGAATTTTGCACATCTATCATGATTGGTATATAAGTGCTAATCACTAGTATTTTTATCGATGGTTTTATCTCGCATAGCAGTCTCGGTCGTTTGAACAATGCTGAAACCCATGTTTCCCGTTCGCACGGTTTATTCTGGTATAATTATTATCGGATTTCGTAGAAGTTGATGTTGACTGATTACGGTGAATGTACGATATTCCATGATGTCTGTTTATATCACAGTTTTTTCCACTTTTATTCATATTTCTCATTTATATTGTACAATTATTTTGAGATATGATAACATATAAAAATACCGTATCCGATATGTACAATGTAATCATCTCTGTATAAATAATATAAAGTATTATAGATATCCCAAAAAATACCCTAAATACGAGTTGAAAAAAATTTGAGAACATAAGATCAAAAAGCATTTGTTTCCAGAGTACCCCGAAAAATTTTCAAATATTTTTTCAGCCAGAAATTCAGTCCATTTGCGTGCGTGGAATCGATTCTTTAATTAATAATTTTCTGTGAAGGTATCACATGTCTCTATTATGATTTGAAAACAACGATTGTAGATACTTGAAAGAAGCCTGACATATATTCTTGTCAACGCGAAATCGTCTCGAGATTAGTAGTAGAATCCGCTGTCGAACATCGATGCCAGCCGAGGGGATGCCTCGTGTGTATCGATAGTAATTGCTAGCCGATCTGTGGGATCGATGTTGTTCGCGACGCGTCAGGAATTAGGAGTCACAGGATGCGCGGGGAGGGAAGGCGAGGTCTATACCTAATCGGGCCGCCTACCGTTCCATTTCCACGTAGGCGGCTTATGTATCCATGTAGTTGACTTCCCTTCCCTCTTCCCCATCTCTCTCTCTCTGTTGATCCTCGCACGTTTACATAAGCGTCCCGTTTACGTGCACTTCGATCCTGCACCAGCCGAGCGACACGATGCGGTTCCGCGCGACGAACGGGGCATGCATCGTCGTCGCTTGCGATGCATGGAGCGCACAAATTGCGAGACGTCAGCCCGCTCGTCGCGATCGACTGGCTGGCACGCTCGTTCCCGTGCGTTTACAGTTAGTAATCGAAATCTACTTATAGGTAGATCTCCCATGGCAAGACAGCTGAAACGCGCGCCGAACCTGCCTCCTCCTGGGACTTCCCAGTGTCTTCAAGGATTCCAACTTCTTGGTAAGCTTTACCCGATAGGTAACCATATCTTCTCTTTTTTAGAACTCTAAACAGAGACAAAGATATGTTACTTGTCGGGTAAAATTTACCAAGAAGTTGGAACAATCGGCCCTAAGAAGGATATTCGGGTAACGACGACGCCGATACCGGAGCGTTGAGTAAGATCACGATACAGAAGCGCCGAGAACGTCTCGTGAGATGTTCGAGATCGGAAAGTACGCGTAGCTTATAAAAAAGAATTAAACTTTAAATAAAATAGAGAACTTCATGGAGGGAAAGAGAAAGTGCGGGAAACCCGTCGTGATCCATATATGATACTGCAAAATTATGTTTTATTCCGTAGGTAGAACCTGTCGTCAGTCTTCTGAGATACTGAGGGAGAAAGCACAAATCGCCACGTACGCGCGTATCGCCCAAAGGATAGCGAAGCTATCCTTATCAGCTCTCGTTATACCTGACACACCGAAAAGCATTCTATCAACGTGACGGTACGCGTTTTTATAGCCACGTCCTTATCAACGACAGTCTTCCATCTCGGAGTGCATCCGGTTTTCCAGGTCGGTCGCAACCACCGGCGATTTATCATGTTATAGTTTTGATAATCGGGGCCTAAGCCACGACGTTACCACGACCCGAAAGATCGTAGCGGGATAATCTCGTGATAACCGGAAGGGCCGGTAGAAACTTCACTTCGCGTGAACGGACTCAGAAAGCGCTGAAGTGCCGGAAACCGAATAGCCGCCGTCTAAACGGACGTAGATCCTTCTAGAAGAATCCCCGCGTTTACGACGACAGAATCGAAAACGACACGCGCGTATTTAAGGAGGATAAAGTGTATCCAGAAGATAAAACTTTATCGCGATTTTGCTCGTAAATTATTTCCACGGAGTTCTCTATATTTTTATCGATGATAGTTATCAAAATTTGTAGGGTCATTTAAGACTTTTTCAGAATTTTTACAACAAGAACTCTTTCCGGACGAGTAGAAATTCTCATAAGTAGCCCATAAGTACAATAACCGTCTCGATAACGAAGTTTTCGATAACAATACAATTTGCCGTAACAACGTGCACACTCCAAGTTCGATAGCTCTCGCGATACCAGTTCTGCTCAACTGAAAATAGTTTCGCGCGCGATCTGGCCGAGCTCAATTTCGGAAACCTGAAACTATTCCTGCGGATCGACAAATATGCGGATTTGACGGAACAACTTAGCGAGTCGCTTTCCAAAGTCGTCTCCTTTTCCTCGAGGTAACTTCCCCTGACTTTCGCTTGCACTGAGTATCGCATTATCAAAAATTCTATGTCATTGCGAATTCAGTGGATCGACAACAACGAGCATAACGAGACTGCCGACAATCAGTGTTTCCTTCTCGGAACTGCGAGCGTTTTGTTTCATGAGAATTTAAACAGGTGCTCCTCGTTGGAGGACCTGCCGGTAGATACGCAAAATGCAACCGTGTGCATATATGCACGCACGCACGCACGCACGCATGCATGCACGTCCGCCCGCACTCACGTAAGCATACGGCGCCGTCAAGGCCATGACGTCACCCGCAGGGGTAGACCGTTTCACCCTTCCATCTCTAACCCCATGAAAAAGGAAACCGGATGATTCTGCCCGGTCGGCTCTCAGGACTTCCCATGACGTGCTTCCAATACGCACGTATTATTGACTCACGCGTGCACGGCTAGGTAGTTAACTGCGCCGCTGATTCATGGCCAAACAAAATAACGTCGATATTTTCCTCTCGTGTCACCAAAAGTATGAGAATAACTTGCCTATTATAAATTGTCGGCGCAGATCCACGATAGTTCTATTTTATGACAATATTCAAATAAGCATCTCTTCAATCGGTCATGCATAAATTTGCAGATGCTCATCCCAGACGGTTGCAACACAGATATTATTTTAATATTTTAGCGTTTTCAAGATTATCCTCTGTTAACTAAAAAAAGTAATATTGACTAGCCGCATAGGTAATGCATTTATTATAGTCATCAAAAAATTACAACAGATTTTTTAAATCTTCGGAAAATTCTTTGCAAAAAGACACTATATCTCAAACTTACTTCTATTCGCAACATCATGTGGTGTCCATATTTTCTATAAAACGGCAGCCGTCGCGATTAGGCCCTTTCTCAGTGATTAGCGCAGTGAGAATTAAATTGTCGCACGATCAACGAACGGATCCACGAGATCCGTCGAGAAGATCACAGGCCCAGGACGCGACGGTGCCAGTCCTCGAGAGGAAGAGATGGTCCCTTCCTCCGGAAGACGCGCGGTCCCACGGGGAATAAAGGGGGATGCGCGTGGTCGGAAAGGGATTCGCTCGTTCCGAGAACCCAGAACTTTCCCTCAGTGGAGGAACCGGCCGGCGGGATGGGCCGGCTGGGCCCGAAAGAGGCTACGTTTCGACACGTAGCACATCTGCCAGTTGGTGCCTCTGCCACACAGCTGCCAAATAATGCGACCGATCCCTTCCTGACCTTCTCACTTCTCGTCTCGCTCCTACCTATCTTTTCGCTCTTTCTCCATGCGTTTCGCTTCTTCAGCACGGCCTGTTCCTTCGTCTGCTGTTCTTTCTCTCTCTTTCTTTTCCCCTTCTTCCCTTTTCTTCCATCTCGGTCTGTCTTCATTATTTCCACAGCGGCACAGGCCTCTCCTTTATGCGCCAAGGCCCGATTCCCGCTTTGTATTCGAATCGACAAGCTGCCGCGTAAGAGCGACGAAGAAAAGACCAGAAAAGAGACGAACGAGAGAGAAAGAGAAAAGGGCAACATGTCGGTGTGCGAGTACCGGGTTTACCTGTGCCTTGCTAATGCGAGGACAGCCCAGACAAGCCCGGGGCTCGTGTCCCAAAGTACAAAAGACTGCCGGCCGGCGCGTTCATGTGCGTTATGTATACATGTACATGCATTCGCGTACGTCCCCCGTGTGCGCGCGTATGCGTGACTTCTTATTCCGTGTATCCACAGAATGTAGATCACCTCTGCTGCTACTATCACCCTTCGTCGGCACTGTCTCGAGGAACGGAAGTTTCTCTCAGTTGCTCTTTACTTTTTTTCTCCTTTAATCGTGATACCTGTTCCCTGAATTAATCGAAGAGTACGTTGCTACTCGAGAGAGTGCTACTTGCATACAGCTGCGATTTCGCTTTCCGTTCTCCATCAACGATAGTCGCGGGAGAAACGTTGCCGCAAACCGCAGGAAAATTCCGACGCCGGGTATTCCTAGGTGAACGTACACGTGGGATTCTCATTTTGTTCACGTCCTCGCAAACGATGATAACAAGACAGAAAGAACATCATTTTGGTAACAACACGTCATCTTTGACGCATTGCCAAGTATCAATTTAGAAATCTTCACAAAGCATTTTCGTCTTGAATACATCTTGAAATTCGTGACCAAAAAGTGGCCGACCTTCCACGTATATTTCAAGCAGCAATTTTACAGATCGTAAACCTTTGACGTTTTCACCAGGTATTACGAAACAAAAATGAAAGAAGAATGTTACGCCGAACGCCAAACGATAACGCGTTGAACGCACGAGAACGACACGGGCGCGCGGGTTCGTCGTTCCGAATTCCAAATTGCGAAGGCGCGAAGCGGATTACGCAACGACTAGAAAGGCGCCGACACTCTCAACGTTATACTTAACGGGCGCCATTGTTGCGCAGAAGCTCGCGTTCGTTGCATTATCTCGACGATAAGACTTTCACCCACCGACCACTCGCACTCGCGCACACGTTGCACTTTGCCGCACGCATTATTTTTCCGCGAGCGACACGACGCAACGCTCGCTTGTGGCACCACGCGCGCAATGCTTCTGCGCTGCGAGGCCGCTCGAACGCGTAATCGATGAGGGACGCGAATTAATAATGCCGATACGACCGCGCGACTCGAGTCATGCATAGAAAGAGAGAAAGAGACAGGGAGAAGAGAGAGAAAGGGAGAGAGAGAGAGAGTCAATGCAACCGCATTGTCGGAATGATCCAATCGCGGTCAACATTTCTGTCCCGGAAAGAGAATCTTTTTCAGGTCGCCGATTATTTCGCGCGGAACTTGTTCAGCGAACTAGAATGAAAACTCCACTATATATCGCGCTTTAGAAATTTCTGATCCCTTCCATTTCTCGTTCAGTCCCTTTTAACTCTGGGCGAGTAAAATTACCATTCTGTCAGTTCGCGATGTTAGTATGTCGAGGAACAAAGAACGAATCTCGACGCGCTCGTCCGCCCGCGATGCGATTGTTAATCGAGACGACGAAGATTAACAAGGAAGATGATTAACATTCTCGTCGGGATAGGCGAACGGTTGTTTTCTTGGCGAGAAGACGCACGTATCGATTCGCGCGGCACGCTCCTGCATCTCGATGTACAATATTTTCGATTTCTGCCCTCGCCGTGGGGATGGTATCCAGACAGTATCCACCGCGTGCATTGTTAACTGATTAGTCGACAGCTGTGCACACACAACATCGCACGTGGAGTTTCTCCGCGCGGCTCTGTCAAGTTGGAGATTTTTAATTTACAGCACCTCACTCGGAAGATCACACCACACCTTACCGCCACCGTAAACTAGCGCATTTTCAATGCGTGAATCGATAACACTGGACTATTTCGCGTCCGCATTAAATATTCGCAACGTGCGATAGAAACTGCCGATAATTACCGCGCTGCATATATTTCTGTATATTTTTCGGATAGTTTTTTAAATTATCGCAAGATTCTTTAATTAGGATAATCATTAGGGTAATTATCAAATTATCTCATACTTTCAATTTGCGGAATGTTTCTTTTTTTTATTTGTATAATTGTAATTGCGGCGTCTCTCTCGCTTATCTAGTGCTGATTGATCGCCTGAGTATACATATCGTGCGTCAGCAATTCTTTTCTCTTTCTAATATTGTCGTCCGTCAGAACGCGATAACGCGGCGAAGATACGAGGCAGGTTTCACCCGAGGATCAATTTCATACAGGAAGCAGATAACTAAACGCGTTGCGAGCGCAACGGAGAATGCGAACTGGTTGCCTACCGGAAAATAATGAAGCAGCGAAGTATAACGTCGTCGCACTAATAAAGATCGCGGATGTCACCGAACAGTGAAGCGTCGCGAAACTAGTTATTTTATATGTTTCAAATGACTCAAATTGATTTTTTTATGATTTATTAATGATCTTCACAATTAAGAAAATGAGAAATATTCTTATACACATTTTTAAATATCTGGACCTTTGTAGCAGAAAATATTAGGTTGTATCTATTCGTCCCGTTTGTTTAATGTTTTTATAACGAATATATGTTACAACCTAATAAAACGAGATAATCGGCTAAATACATTGATATATATAAACTATTTTCCAAGTAATATGATAAGAGATATGTATAATAGATTACCAAGTAATTAACTAATCATAAGTGACAAAGCTGTTCTAATTAAGAATCTATAATGCAGCAGATCCTATCGCATCCGCAATTAATTAACCGCCAAATCCGTTTCACGTCATTCCTGACAAAAATACTTTCTCACGTAATTTCCCATTCTCATTTGTCTTCCAGACACGCCAGTAAAGAATTGGAGGATTATGGAAGAAGCTAATAAAAAGGAAGAGAGACACGATAGCGGGAATATTTCTCGGGAGACTCCCTCGTAGCGTGCACTGGAGACCTCGCAGCGTCATTGGCTTTAGAGAGAAAAGAAAAAAGAAATCGATGGTCAACGGGGTATACTACTCGTGAAAAGGGGAGACCCGAGAAAAGATGTCGCCGGTCACCACGAGCAGGCGGAATGTTTAACGCTCCAGAAAATTAGGAACGTCCTGCTTGCAGAAGTAAAAGTATACCTGAGGATTGCACGACTAGTTCGGTCCCTCGTTTCTCCCTTTTCCCTTTCGTTCCCTCTTCGCCCTTATCCACCCTCAAGATGCAAGCTCGAGACGGTACCGCGTAAGGAAAAGCAGAAGGAAGCATGGAGAGGGAAGGCTGGCTTGGTAACGGAGGATGACTAGAGACGGACGAGCAAGACGAGGGTACGTTGCGTCCGGGTCTGCCTGGCGTCCTTCGCCGCGAAGTAGACAGCTGTTCCGTTTATTTCTTCCTTTTCTCTCATCGCAACAAGGCCCGAGTTCCGTGCGTTCGTGCACGTGCAGCGTGAAACGCGCCTAATTCCAGCAGGCGATCCACTTTGGGTGGAAAATCCGAGTACGAAGACACGAGCGAACAACGACGAACGCTGTTACGCGAATCTAAGAAAATCAGAGGACGTGCAGTTTATGTTCTTATTTATGACTTAATTAATATAAATGTTCGACGAAAGAACAACGCCGAATAACACGGCATATCGTTACACGGCTGAACGAAATAGATGTTATCAGGGAGATAACTGCGATTTCAAAAAGTCAAACGTTCCTCATTAAACACGAGCCATTCTTGTTTCTTGATAAGACTACCGAGTCTGAGATAAGAAACCGAGTCAATTAGAGGACCAATTTCAAAGCGGAACTAAACGACTGATTTTGAGCCACTAAACAAGGAGTAATTTCTGGGATTATTGCGCCCGTAGTAATCTGTGAATTCTACAGCGCCGACCTCTTAATTAATGCCAGCTCATTAACACGTATGAATTATTTATCTGTTTTGCCTTGTGCATAATTTACATCTACACTCCGACTAATTAATTCTCGAGCACATATCTGCAAACACATGCGTAACTACTTCGAAAGTATTATACTTGCGAACTTCAGGCATTAAAAAGGAAAGTACAGGAATCGAATTATCGGTCTATTTGCGGAACCGTGTGCGTCCAAAGAATAAACAAACGTCGATTTAAACACAAATTTGCATGTGGAAAAATGTTGCTTTCTCGTAGATGAATCGTGCACTATCTCAATTTCAGAAAGAAGTTTAGTTAAACGTAAATTAACACAATCGTATATTTCGTTTAATTTCTACATAAAAAGAAGGAAACTTGAGATTTCTCTTCACGTAAATATTAAAGTCACAAAATTGACAATTCTTCTCGATTATTGTTGAGAGACTTATTTATTGTTTACCATTTTTCAGAATATCAGCGACAATTAAAAACGATCGGGAAATGAAGACTAGAGGAGTGGAGGGGGAACCTAAATAACGAGTTTCTCGTTGCGAAATCCAATTGCGTCTGAATGCCAAGCGACAATTTCATTCGGATGCAAACGGTGATCCGCGATGTGCGCATGTGCGTTCTCATGATGGACATCACGTGGACGTGCACACACGCTCAGGCGAAAGTTACGTTATTTCGTTGATGACGTACGTGCGCGTAAACGAGGAGGGGTTTTACGCACAACCCATACGATGCTACGGATCAGAGGGAGAGAAAGAGAGAGGAGATACACATCTGTAATCGTACACATGCCAGGCGACGAAGATTCTGAACGCCTCTCGTGCGAAACTGCGTCATTTCTGCCGATATAAACGTCGTAATTTCTTTAGATCGGCATCCCGTTACACGCCGAGGATGAATGCGGTTTCGCCAATGAGCCCGCGAAAATTTACGCGCCCGATCTCTCTGGTCAGTGTGAAATTCAACTATTCTCGCGGGAACGCTGCCAAAAATTCGGTTTGGACATTATATTTAGTTGGGCATTCGAGAGAGAGAGAGAGAGAGAATAATGCTGGCCAGGACCAACTTGCGACAAGGGGTAATTATTGTGTCACGAGACGACGACGCGAGTCGCCATAACTCGCTGTTTATGACAATCAGTAGAATTTACGCGATTTAAAATTAAATAACGTTGCATTTTTTAAAGAGATGAAATCTGTCAAAGATAGAATATTTATCGGATAAATAAATCATGGGCTGCAACTAAATCAGTTTGAATAGGTTGAAGATAATTATGAAACTTCTTTTTCTACGTGCGAAAAATTGTGAATATTTTGAGTTTCTCGCGAGCGCATTGTGAGCTTCCGCGAGAGAAAATACATCGAATTGCTCATCCGCCCACTACCTCTTTTGCATAGAGTAACCTAAACGCCCACATATCTCCATTACCCTCTGTGGCTTTTTGTTACGAACGTCACTTGAATCCTCCATAAATGCCACAATCTCGAATACAAGAATCGGTAATAAGACAACACGTAATTGCTTTTTAATGAACACATATAGAAAAACAGATTTGTAAGCGGATACATCCAACAATGCAGGAGAATTGTACGACATAAAATTAGAATAGGGAAAAAAGCTTCACGAGATTTTTAATTGGAGAGTGCAATTTTTCTGTATCTGACAGTGAAAGATTGTGACGTTTTGATCGAACGTGTTTGGATGGATTTTTCTCTCAGTCGCAGTTGATTGGATTTGATTTGTATCTAAATTCGCTTTTGTGCATCTTTCAAACGTCAGGTAATTGCAAGCTCACGTTCCACGAGTAGGATTCTATTGATTTATACGATTTTAACAATTTATAAATATTCGTGGGAAACTATTGGCACCGTTTCAATATTCGTGCGGTACAATGCAATCGTTACTATTCATTTTATGCTCCATTACGTTTAATGTACAAGAATATCCGAAAGTACAATCTTTATCTGATGAATTAGCAATAGTCTCTCTACTCGGTGCTCTACTTCATTGACTCTTCGAACACCATCATTAAATCACACAAGACATTTCACCGATAATTTGCATTACATATCTGTTTTAAATTAAATTAAATTTCATCGGATAAAATCAAGAAGACAAAATTGCAATACTAAGATACAACTTAAACAGATAAATCAGCGATGCATGTACTGATCACTATTAGAACATGTTTAAAATATTGCTTATACTTAAATACTAAGACACATGCCATTTTGTACAAATCGCAATGTTAATGCTTGTATAAATGTGTGTCTCATGTTTCTTGACTTGATATTATTAAGATATTATTCTGACTATTGATTTCGAATATTCATGAAAATATATATACTTTGATAAAAAATAGATATATTTATAGATATATTTGCAAATAACTATTTTTAACTATTTGTGGCTACTTTGCAACAATTGGCTAATCATCTACATGAATTATTATTACTACAATCAAGTCTTCGTTCTGTGATGTAATCTCCAAATACATAAAGTTAAATAAATTCGAAATGCAATAAATATCAACTATAAAAAAAGTGACGCCGATACAAAATCTCGTTTCAATTACGTGTTCAAGCATAAGATTAAAAACTGTCACGTGCGAGACCCGAATCGGAGTCGCGCACTTTCACGCAGCCTAGCAGGTTGATAACCACTGGCCACAACCACGATCCGCTGTTGCGTCGCATACTGGCGCAGCACACGCGTAGCCGCCGCATACGCGTACTGCAGTACTTTTGTACTCTCACACGTCTTATTGTGCGACAAATAATGCATTTTTCGATTCTCTGATTTGTTATAGAATGCCTAGAGAGTGAAAATTAAATAATCTTGATACGCAAACGATCGAAGGAAGCGAGCGAAGCTTCGTATTTCAATCTATCGTGAACAGAGATTTAATTTGAGAAAATTTTCGTTCAAACGTGTTTTATGTATAATTCAAACTTAATGTAACATGAAAATTCGAAAAATGCTATTAATAATTTTCCATTAAACTCCATTTTATTAAAAAAAAAACCATGATAGAAAGAGCGTGATAATCCTGTTCTACGCGATGAAGTAGTAGGCACTTCCGATTTAATAGTTGCCTAAATCATGAAAAAAAGATATGTTTATAAAAAGCAACTCTATGTGCTTGAAAGAGATGTGCTTTACGATGCTATTATCCCACACCGATTAATCGCGAATTATCATTGCTAGCAGAGTATCGTTTGCATCTTATTGTCTTATTTACGCCGATGATTAATGATAGGATTCTATGTAGGTACGGCGTGATGTTTCGAAGCTGCACGCTACATCATAGATACATCGATACGTTACGGTAATCATATCGAATCGCAATCAATTTAGCGTGTAGATGTTATATTCAATTAAGACTCGCGCACGTCGCCGATTGACGTCGCGGGCATGATTTTCGGAGCGTACTCGTAAGACAGGCTCGTTTAATAGACGTAATGGGCATGATTAATTAGCGGGAATCAAAAGGTCTCGTGAAGAGCGGGAGAAAGCGGCTACTTCGCATTATTCGAGCCGCCGCGAATTAGGAAGGATAACCATTGCCGTATCGGCTACGCGTAATTGCGTTATTCGCACCCGCAATTAATTGTCCCGGATTAACTTTGAAGATAATCAATTTTTCCATCGCATTATCATGGACGTGGATTTAAAAGCGTGCATTTAAAAGAATAAGATTAGCCGTGGCACTACTAAGCGGATTATCGAATGAATTAATAAATTGAATAATGCAATGAATCGTCTCTCGTATGTTTCTCTCTTTTTAACACCAAAAGTGCACACACGCACATACGCACCTACACGCACGTGTACATACATCACGGACACTTCCAGAGATAACTTACGCAATACTGATTTCTTTCCCGATCTATATCACCGTTCTCTTTTTATCTCCGCGTGTTTGCCTTCGCACGAAACGCGCCTCCGTGCAGCGCGACGCGCGGAACGAAAATTTAGTTAAGTCATCACGAACAGATGCACAACAACGGTGACGTAAGGTGGTTTCCGAACGTAGTCTTTGATCGCTTCTTATCCGATCTCTTTCGATATGATCTGCTCGGCGCCACGCGTCGTGTCGCGTCAAAGTCACCTCGCAATGGCGTGCGCGCGCGTGGTTCATCGCTTCTCGTGACGTCTCGCCGAGCTTACTACGCATTACACGAACGGGAAAAGTGGCCGCGCTTCGTGGATCGATAATGACCGACCGCCTCGAGAGAGAGAGCACGTGCCAAACACGGGGAGCCGGTCGAACGGCGGCAGTGCCGGCGTTTTCCGGTGTCCTCGCCGAATAAAACATGGCGACGTCGCGCGCGCAACACACTCGCGAAATTCATGTACCCCGCTCTCGATCTCCTTTAATCTCTCTCTTTCTCTCCTCGCAAACTGCCTTGCCGTCCCATTGCCATCGAACGTTGACCTCACCCGTCACTATTTTGCGTGCACGGTGTCTGACATTGTCGCCGCGTTCGATTAATAAGAAACAGAGAACAAGTCGTATAATTTGACATTTGATTATTAGATCATGAGGCTTGCGAGCGTTGCGTATTCCACGTTGAAGTGTAGCGTGAAACAATTCTATAAGATCTATAATCTATAAGAAATTTATTTCTTCTTAATAATGGTTGTATTATAAAACACCATTTCTCATTATTGATACATCTTTCTAATACGCGATATGCGAAAAATACTAAGAACTTAGCTTGGAATAAAAGATTCAATTTAGACTCGTTTCGTAATTACGCGCAAATCGTAACTATCAATCATCGGCAGTATCGCATAAAGGTGTCAGTGGTATCGTTAATGCGACGTAATCTGCACGATTTGCACGAACGATTGAGCGGCGAATTTTTCGCCGTTCGCTAACGCTCGCCAAAGAGGTCGCGCCGCGGCAGAAAACGCAATTGCAGCGGCTCCGCGCAATTATGCAGATTATTCGCAGCCGCGTGAAGGATCGTGGTGCCGTCGGCGCAAACTTCCCTTCGTTTGCCACACATGGAAAACTTTGCGCGCTGTCGTAACCGATAGTGACCCAGACATAACACGGAGAACGTGAAAACGATAGCGACGCCCTGACAGATTGTAAAGATATATCTTGTTCCCGTCGCGCTTTTATCACGTATTGAGAATGCATTTGGAACGTATACTTGTAATCAGAAAATTCATATTTTCCCGAAATAAAATAATAACAAAATTAATAATTATTATCGTATGTTTTTCACTGATTAAAATAATTATGATATTTTTCAAGTAGTATATTTTCTTCGCCATTTTACTGAATCATTTTCTTTAAAAAGTAATATTATTTATAAATTACTTATTCCTTGCTTCGAAGATGTTTCAATTTAAATTTTTACGTACGTTTGTAAATCTGTACTAATAGACAACAAATTTAAAGTTCGAAAAAAAACCTTTCAATTTGTCAAACAAACTCAGTAATCGAATTCTTAAGTCTTTCCTCTAATTGAGAAGATATGATCTTTGTATTCAATTATGAAGCATGCTCGCGTGTGAATCGAGTTCAGATAGAAATAAAAATGTAAAAGATTACACACATTGTGTGGATATATTTGTTGTATAAATATATAATATTTATACAATATGATACGCGCATATATTATGTACGATGAATATTTTTATGTTTGCAAACGTCTATTTTGCAACTTTTCTCATGCTGCAAGACGTACTTTGGGTTTGAAAAAAAAAGAATAGATCGTGCTGATAACTTGAAAGGAGCCTGCACGCGCTTAAGGACTAGGGTGCATATATCCGGTTAATAAGATTCGTCGCCAGTGCGACGAGCCGGACGGACGAGGCGTCGCGACGCGATACAACACGGGACGGAAGCGCGACGGCACACAACGCACGCATTCGGATCCCTGCGGGAAGTCTTCCGTGTCGCGTCGCGTTAGCTAATGTCGTTCCTCGTGAACGAAATTAGCGTCTCTTTCGAATACGACCGAATATAAAGCGGGCCGCTAGTACTAGTAGAACGCGTTCTATTTTCGCCCGGTGCCCTAGTTGTGTCGGTATTACATGAAATTTAAGTGAAAATCATATTTAAATGCGATCGATTGCTATCCACTAAAGCCAAATGTGGGTCATCTTATTTCGTCTCCCTGCCCCTCACGAGAAAAGAACGGAAGGTTCATGAAATCACGATACTATCACAACTCGGACAGAAAATAACGTAATGATTAATGCGTATGTTATTAAATTGTCAATGATATATACGGCTAATTTGAATAATGTTTAAATTATCGTTAAAAATTCTCATTTTCATAAACACCAGGAAACTTGAGAGATTTAGACGGTATTGTTTGGCCTAAAGATAAGTGACGTATCACGTGAATGGCGTATTTAGTAAACTTAATTCCCCAATTAAGCATTTGATTACATAATACCTCGTTCAAGAGTAATATATCGACGGATTCTTCCTTATACCTCGATCCTGTAGTCTGACGTTCCCCAGCGGCCTGCTACCTCCTTTAACGTCTCGGACGCGCCGCGAATTAACGAGAGGATCTTTCTCCGCTTCATCGTTTCTTCAGGAACGAAAAAACCCGATCGGCTCGCGCGTTACAGTCGGCTGAATGCAGTCGCAGTGGATGGAACGAGGGAGAAAAAAAACCCGATATCGGTGCACCTCGGTGTTTATTGCGCCGGCACTGTTCGGAGTCATTCGTGTATACCGTCGAATAAACTCGATAGAGTTCAAACCGTCCGGCCGCCATTGCTTGGTCGGCCCGAGTTGTCGTACATGGGAATCTAGGCCGCATTATGGATCCACGTGCGGATAGCTTACGTGAAGGACCTCGACTGGGCGCGCGTGATCATCCCGAATACGAAAATCGTCTGATAAATCGGTCATTCCGCGCCCCGAGGAAACTACTTAAGATTCGAGATGAGAATAATATCTTCCTTGATGAAAAAATCGATATAGTAGGTTTCTCTTTCACGAAGAAATTCATCTTCGACATCCTATATTCTGATTATTTTATTTTGCATCGCATTGCTGGTCTCTCTGGACCTTTTCCTTTTTTAAACTAGCGTTTAATTCATTACTGAACAAATTTTCGCGCGTTTCTCTGCGTTTCGTTTTTCCGTGGATTGTGCTAAAGGTCAATTTCCTTCAATTTTGCTCAGGTTTCCTGAAATATTCTGCCTAGTTAATACCACGAATGAATACGGATTAAATATCGTGACTTGTTTTCATGTTTTGCGGATGTGTAGCTGAAACTTCGTTTCGCGACGTCTATTATTATTTAATTAACCGGAACAGTCCATTCCAGATTCGCGAAATCAGGATCAAGCGTCGTCTCGGCGCCTGTTTTAAGTTTGGATAGAAGATTTATGCGTAATTATTCAAGCGGAAATACATTATTAAATCAAGCATGCACAAAACCATGTATAAAACACACCATCTCATTACTGCTAATTTATTCGAGCATATAGGAAGATAATAAAATTCCGCGTACTTTCATATTCTCTCCGTTGCCAAGAACACATGACATTATTTCTGTTATCGATATATACGTTCAAGTATACAGCCGCAAATTAAACAAATTAATTTGCAGCAAACCGTTCCCGAAGAAAATGTTATATAATGAGTTACTTTCTTATACAAAATATAATAATATTTATACAACAAATACATCCAATGTGTGTAACCTTTTACATTTTTATTTTTATCTGAACTCGATTCACACGCGAGCATGCTTTATAATTGAATACAAAGATCTCGATTACATCTTCTTAATCAGAGAAGAGACTTCTCTAACAATTCGATTACTGAATTTGTTTGACAAGTTGAAAAGTTTTTCGAACTTTAAATTTGTTGCCTTTTAGTATAGCTTTAAAAACGTACGTAAAAATACTACATTTAAATTGGAACATCTTCGAAGCAAAGAACAAGAAGTGATTTTCCTATCTGAGTGAGGTTCGTATTTGAGGTAATGTAACTTTTCTCTCTCTCAGACGGTATCGTACTTTGACGCAAGGAGGATACTGCAGTAAAGAACTTTCATTTCAGAACAAAAAACAAGATTGTCTGGATTCACAAGGATTCTATTACCGCGGTCGTGCAAACAAGTTAAAACTGTTTTCATCACTTTTGCGTTTTCATCGTAGTGCTCTTCGTGAACCCGTATAACGCGATATCGCGTCCCGAAGTTAAGCGCACCCCGTTTACGGCTGCGTTAATTACAGGCGGCGCATCCCGCGCGCGCACGGCAATATGTTGCTTATAAACGACAGTAATGCATTACTTAAACGACTATGAGAGACGGTAGCGTTAAAAAGTCTTCCCCGACAACGGCAACACGTAGCAATTATTTACAATTACAATCGGCTAAAACATGCGTGCAAGCTGCAATTCCTGCTGCCGTAACCGCGACCACACGCGCGAAGGGCGCGCTGGTAATTACGCACTATCACGTGCGACCGCGCGCCTCCGATACGTTTATTGGAATCAAATTACAATAATCCGACTAATTCTGATATTAACATATCCTCGAGAACTTCTTGATTCCACACTCGTCGGAATCTCCGGCGCCTCAAATATCGCAAGGCGCGATTAGATAGCGACAATGATGATAACTTCTTTCTTTCGTCGCGAAACACGCTTTCCATTGCCGATAAATCCAAGCGTTCAGGAAACTGGATCATCGTCGAATATAATTCAAAACTTTGTTATCAATATATTCAATGTCGAAATGTTTAGGAAAAGTGAAAGAGAAGATTTAATTTAAATTTTAGTTAAAATTAATTGATTTTTTTCGTAAATTGAGGTTTATGTGCATTCTGTTCGTGACAGTATCACATAAATTGATAGACATCGGCAAAATAGAACAACGTTTAGATGAGAGTGAAATCATTTATGTACCCTCCGAAAATGATCGTTGTGAAAACCGTGTCATTTTATATGCAGAACACCTCATGAAAATTAAGCACTATTGCTGCACTATAGCTGTCATTTCAGAACAATATTTGCGGATCATGAGGAGAGATTACTTTAATTATTTCGTGATTGAGAGCAAGTCGGATGAACTAAATAATTATGAAATTTACTATTTTACATAATCATTAATCTGAGATGAATGGAAACGGAACTGCAAATTATCGCGTACTATTGTAATATTATAATAAGAGAACTGCACTTTAAAATAACTTTACATTACGTACTTTACTGAAAGATATACGATTGTAAGCAGAGCTGAAAATACTTCGCGTTCAGTAATACATTATCAGTAACAGCTTTCAGAAACAACTATCGTTTTCGCATTATATCACAGACGCACAAGATGGAAAGTGTGTATTTAATACTTCAGAAAGTTTGTAGGAAGCCTCCCCACCGTAAAACAAATTATTATACTATCCTACGTATACTCTATACTCACCCGATAAACGTTTACGTTCTTGGTTTAACAGGCAATCCAAAAATATATAGAACATGTATATATTGTGTGTGTGTGTGTATATATATAGATATATATATATATATATCTTCAACATGTATATATAGAAGCTCCTAATGTCGGCATGAAACGTTAATCACGATTGCTGCTGTTCTCCTATGCTCCTGTCGATGATGCGGCGTTGTCCAGTCGACAATCTTCAATCGAGCATTCCTATCCAACACGTCGCGTGCGTTAACATTCGCGAGATCACGAGATCATCAGCTCGCGGACGAAGAACGAACGCCGTACGTGGTGAGGAAGAGAAACAGAAAGACGGCCGCGCGGTGAGACAGAGAGAGAGCGAGCGCTACTTAATTGCACGTAATGGGAAAAAATAAATCAGCAGAAATTGCGGGCAGCGGAACCGTAGGGAGTGACGGGCTCGATCTCTCGCGAGTACGAGACAAATTTCCCATAAATTACTGGAATAACGGAGAACTACCGGTTGCCTCGGTAAGATGTATTACGTCTATAAATTACGGTTATCGCGAGACAAAGTGGACTTGACCTCTCTCTCCCTCTCTTTCTTTATTCGTGGACGCATTATTATTTTTAGGTGAAAATTAAACACATTATATTTCCATCGCTTTGTCGATGCGAAATGCGAGATTTCCTTCACGAGCCATCGTGAAGCGTTCGATTCAAAAAGCACGTATCAATTACGACGATATCGCGTATTTCTCTCAAAACGCAACCGTATTCGGATAAATCGTTGTGTCCTCGTAATGGACACCAGGGATTATTAATGATACAATTATGTGCGCCGCTCAATTTCTCTGTCTCTCTCGACCGCCTACATGCGTATGTACACATGTCCTCTTTTCCTCCTTCGTGCTGCATGAATCGCGGGAAAAGTATGAAAAATCTCGGCACAGAAAAATTTCTTTCTTGATTACTCGCGACAGCCAGCCTCGACCATTCATTCGTAATGTATGCCCGGCATGCGCGTCAGTTTTCCTGATTATCTACAAAATTCTTTCGCAATTTAATAATACACTATCGGTTGTTATAGGAAAAATAGATTGATAAATTTTGGAAAATTTTGTAAAGGGAAATATTGGGGATATTTTTCTATAATTCAACGTATTATCTCTGCACTGCGCTCCTCAATCGCAATTCTGTACCAAATCCGCGAATTTTTTCCTGCGCAAACCTCGCTGGTGTTACGAGCACCTAATGCGTGATTCCTCCTCGCGCGTGGCCAGGCAGTTTATAAGCTCAACATTTTCCAATTTGAAACGGCGGGAGCGCGCGGTTTTGCACGCTTGTTGTTCTCGCAAACCTCGGCCTCGTGTGGAACTCACCCTCGAACTTAAATTTCTTGGGTATAAATTAATTCTGTGCGTAATACCGCGCCCGTACAAGCGGCGTACTGTGCGCGAGAGCGCGGCATTAACAAAGTTCGAAATTACACTACACGGTATCGGCTGCACAAGTCACTTAAATATTAGTTACACTAATTTCTACTTGCGTGCGGAACGTGCCCGTGAGATTCAATTTTCAGAAACCTTCCTCTCGCGCAGTGGATCGCGGCATTCGCAAAGATGATACGGTGCGATATGTTTTTTAATTATAACAGTATCCGCTACGCGCAACATGAAAACCACGCCATAGCGTTGTAACCGGGAGCATTTATTCATTTCGTCGAGTCACTCAATCGTGTCGTAATATATCTCGCCATTAATTAATCAATTCGTTTAAAACCGTTAATGGATACTACGCGCGACGCTATTCAGTTCAATCGAATTTATCGACAGCAACGTTCTGTCCAATATTTAGACGAGACAATGCCCATCGAATATTTCAAATTTGTTCCCTGTTTATCGATTGCGACGTCCGCATTGATCAATAATAAAGCTAAATACAACGGTATTATCGTCATTGTAAAATTGCAACAATGTTACCATCAATAAAAGCAGTGTGCACCGTCTTCCTTTGATTATCGCGTTGTACAATAAAGTGCATTAATTCGCATGGTAGCGAATATATATATTTATGTATATATTATAATATTATATACATATAATATGTATGTATATATATATATATATATATATATATATATATAATATTAATATATATATTAATATTAATAAATATATATATTCGCTACCATGCGAATGAATGCACCTTATTGTACTATGGATTCAATTGTCAGATGCTTTTTGGCTTGTTGATATTAAATGGTATCACGTATATTATATTGTATTTTATATGAAAAATATTCACGCGAAATTCTTTAAAATTATATTCATTTTGAAGTGTTCTCGATAATCAATTAATTCCCTAATAAAGAGGAAGAACAAATTTTCATATATTTTTAATTAAATATTTTTAATAATAAAACTAATGAAAGTCTCGAAGCATATCTCGGGCGATAATTTCTATCGTACTTTAGTCTGAATTTTTAGAGATATTTCCGTCATTCATTCAATAATAACCGATTTTACAGACCGTATAATAAATTAGTGAATACGTCTCGTTCGATCAATAAATATTTGAACCGCTCAATCTTTATTCCAATGAAAAAGCGAATGACGGTGTAACGAATCGGAGCATGTATCTCGTCGATCATATTGACATTTATACAAATTATTCAACTCTCCATCATTGGGATAGATGTGAAAGATATTACTTCTCCAGGTTACGCGTTTACACGTAATTAACGTATCTGATGCATCCATTACGGTATTCGACACGTGATTCTGTTTAATAAATAACGCTTTAATAAATTTACACAGATTTTAATAATTGCGGACAATTGCGAGTCTCGTTTAGCATCTGAAAAGATTAATCGCACATATCCTGGAGGGAAAAAACGCGAATGTCGGGCCAGTTTAATTTTCAGCTGCACGCGTGATTGGTGCTATATCGGGGTGTTTATCGCATCGATACTTCCTCGAGCGGAAGATACGAGAGAAAGCGAGTGAATCGCGATGGCAAATTTCCGCCGCGCGTTTCGATTCGGCCTGAACACGAGATCGTTGACGACGACGAATGGATCTGTTTGCCGAGCACGTAAGAGAGTGAGGCTACGACTACGTTCGACCGTGTAAATATTTATCCGGACCTTATTCGTTTCTCTTATGCTGTGACTCGGTGAAATATTCGCGATAACGGAGTCACGCGTTCAGCGTGATGCCACGTGCCACACCGGCTGATAAAAAGAACGACATGATTCCGTTTCCTTGCACGCCCACGCTTAATAGGGACACATTTTGAGGCCGCAATAAATTTCATGACTTTCATCGGTCGCATTCGATCTGCGAATGAGCGCGGGACGCGCGAGAAAGCCGCAATTACAATGCGACAATAACGACCATCTCGATGGAAAGCACGCAAATATCTGCTGCTGATGTGTGTTGCCAAAAACTACTCGGCAAAAAGTCGACATCGTCTGGTCCTATATATGCTCGTACATACACATGATGCGCGAATTATTCCCGATGTCTGGTTGTTCCTCCAACAACGCGTGTACGTGTGCGCCACGATTCGCCACTAAAAGACAGAAACGTGTTAACGGAATCAATAACGCGTAAGTAGCGGATATCTATAAATCGCAGGAGGGGGTTATCTCAAAGCGATGACGTTACCGTGTTTAACATTTCTCGGTGATGGCATATTCAACTACGCTCTATTTGCCTCGGGACACATATCTTTACTAACATAAATATAAATATAAAAGTAGATTTACAAATTCCGCTATTTTATTTGCGGCGACATCCGTTTGCGAAATTTACTGCTCGCTTTCCCACGAATACGCTCCGAAATATTACGTGGATAATCTAACGGACAGGGTAAATACACCTCGCACAGAGATCGACAGAGACGTGCATGGTAATAAAAGAGCGCGGCGCGATATAAACCCGTTCACGTAAATAAAGTTATGATTGAAAAACCTTTCGGAAGCGACGCGGGGCCGCCAACGTGGAAACCGGAGCGCGATTCCGCGTCCTTTCGATCGTAAACGCAGCATTAAGCTGGTCGTTGCTCGACTTCCATCGACTTGGATGTATCGCAAGCGAACGAGCAATTCGCGGCTCCATTGCCGTCGAAAACGTGTGCAAGCGACGAACAGTTGCTCTTAATCAGGGACGTTCACCTGTCTGACGTTTCATCTATTTATCTACATCGCGAATTCATTTCCAACCCCTCTGTTCTCCAACTACTAGGGAGCTTATTCTCCAAGCATCATAAATCTGCATTTTCAAGAAGCAACGTATTCGAGAGTAATGCAATTTCTTTTTTTAATGAATTGGATTCATTAACTGGTTTCTTTTCTCTCGCATTTGTTAACAATATCTTTTCGAGTGTAAAAACCTAGTCCGGTAATACACGTTCCGAGATCCAAGATCCTCGATGCTCTCGAGCGTCCGTTTCTTCTAATAGCAGTGTATGACCCGACACATAAATCCTCCCTGTGTTACGTCGCTGTAATGTGATGTCATTAGCGGGGCTCAAAGTGCTGACCCACAACCGATATCGCGCACCACGGGCTGACCTAATCGATATTTCATACCGATCGTTTCCCCCGCCCCATCAGGAAGTTGTATGTTTAGTTAATCTTTGTCGAGCGTGGGTCAAACGTAAATTTGAAACTACGCGTTTCCCCTGAAGCGCACTTCAAAGCGCGCGCCGGCCACGAACATAACAGGTTCCGTGTGATCTTGCGACCGATACACGCACCGAACTCGCGCGATCGCGGATTAAAGCGAGTGCGCCCGCCGAATTTATAACGAACGGGACCGCACGTGTACTTACGTCACGAGAACGGAAATCGCCACAATGGATCGAGATTTGCGACTCGCGCGTGTATTGGAGCATTGAACGAAGCCACCGGTTAACGACGTTATCCGAATTGATCGCATTACGGGCGATATACCACGCGGCGTCGCGCGATCGGCTTTCCCCGCCGATTCCACGATTTTACTGACTCTTGCATGTAACGTCGCACTTGGACTGGTCGTATTTTTTGAAGTTATGGTTTTTCTGATATCGAACAAGGAAAGTGAAACATTCGCGATTGGAAACAGAATAAGATTGCATCATTATGCTTTATTATGTCCGCTATAAAGAAAATGTTCCGTAATCAATATTATGTTGAAGTTCAATGCCACGTTCTTTTAAAAAATGTAAATTTACTTAGGATTTAAAGAAGACTAAATAAGAAATGAGGTAACATTTTTAATCGTAAAGATGAAAGGATAAGCTTTTCAGAGAAACATATTCTCTGAAATCTCGCAAGAAGTCTTGTTACGCTACTGCTGCATAATAGAATTGCGCATTAATATCCGTTAAAATCTGCGTGGTTGCATATTTTAAGAGATGGTACTCTGGTCAGGAAAAACGGTAGTCTCGGTTTCACAGTTGTTCTGGAAGAGTCTCTTTACGTAAGACACGCTACGTATAGGTCACAATACGAAAGTTACGCGCGCGAAAAATCCTCGTAATAAAATTTGAAATACACGATACTTAATGTTGCAAAAAATGACAAAAAACAATCACAGTCAGTTTAATCGGAAGCAGATGCCGCGTGCAAATTTTCCAAGCAAGTTTACCGAGATCGAACAACTGCCATATGCGATTTTTCCTTCAATACAGTATTCGCTGTCCAGCATGATTTTGTATCTCTGAAATTCCAACTCTAAGACCCCTGAAAATTTATGTTTTCGACACGCAAGCTATCGTAACTTCGCCGCCATTGAATTTTCATCAACGACGGGCCGCGATGTACATCCGGAGCTGAGCTCCGGCAGCTCGTGCAAAATTGCCGCGAACGAGGGGACCTCCCGTGCGCTTCTCACACGCGCGAGACACGCTTGGATCCTCTCCGCACGGACCTTATTATCTCTTCCGCGTATTCGGTCGCGCATCAGTCACGGCCGTGGAAATTACCGGTTTCCGCCCGGCTTCGCGCACCGCGGAGGCTGGCGATCGGCCAGACGCCATTCACGCATGTCCGTGTCGCGGGTCTATTTTCAAATTCGGCTAAAAGTATCGCATGCCCACGTCCGCCCTCCGTGATAACCACCGCGAGCCTGAGCTGCGTGCCTAAGTGGCGCCGAGGCGTTTTCCAGGCGCCGGCGCGCATCACGACGCTCCGCGTCGACATCCGACATCCTCGGCGCGACAGAAGCCGCTTCTTTGAAATCCAGCGTTGCGATTCCCCGGTGGCGGTGACACAATGCTAGGCGACAAATGAACACGAAGAAGAAAATAGAAATACGGGGCAGCCGCGGAAAACGAGTGATTCTATCTTCTTCCAATTCTCTGAAAAAGTGTTTTCCACACGCGGTGATTTATATGATTTGTGCTTATGTCACTGCGATGCACGTTACATAAGCTAAACGGACGTACGTCGTAAATAAAACTGTAATTTCATAAATATTAAGATTCAGAAACGCGATTAATGTTTTGCAATTAGCGAGTCTTTTTATTTCTTCTGCAGAGCGAGGCCAGAGCCACGTATCGTGGGATATCGTAACTCCACTATCGATATTTCTATCTTTTCCTTTAAGTCGTCTGCGACGCGAGACAGTCGTGCGTCTGTCTTTCCGGCGTTTCATCATGTCGCGAAACGTGTCTGATTCGCTCCGAGATAGTAACCGGTCTGTAAAGAGAATGATCCGAAATAATTCCGAGGAACGGAGGAGGTTTGCACGGGCAGAAGGAGGTCGCGACGCGTGCGTGACCTTGTTTTATTGCTGGTTTTAGTGTTACGTAGTTTCCGAGCAATAAGGGGATGAATATATGAAATAATGACTCGAGAACGTGCTCACGCGGTGACCGTATAATGCGGATGATATTCGCAGGATGGATTTATAGTTGAAAAGTGCGCGCGAGACATACTTGTGACATACGTGCTCATAAAAATGCGCCTTTCCGTCTTACAGTGCTCCCCTGTCTTCATTTTACATTACGGGCACTCCGAAACAATCGCGTCCCTCATTTGACTATGCCTGATAATGTTTCGTCACAAAGCTATCGCACGGCATCTCTTTTTCATGCCAAGTTCTATTCACCGATAAGTTTCGACGCTTTCCACGTGGAAAAAGATAAAGTTCAAAGGAGCAGGTAGGAAAATGAGTCGCAATATTACGCGCAGAGTTCGCAGTTATCTCTTACAAATGTAAAACTGCCCTGTGCGATATGTTTTGTCGCTGTTAGACTATGAATCCTAATATGTTCTGCATATATTATGGTATGCGCTGCATACTGTATAATCGATTACCACCGACAACGGTACGCGTTGCAATGTTTAATCGTTCCGCAAATGATCGAGGCTGTTGTAACAAGCAGTTCGTGTTAATTATCACATTATACGTGATACATTTATGTATCATACAGAAGTAGAAGTGATGGAAAGTAGACACGTAACGTTATCACTAGTAAAATCCGGAATTGATTCTTATCCACAAAATTATCGAATTTCTAATGATTTTCGAACAATCGATCAATAAAAATAAAACAAACAATTGCTTTTCCAAATTGAGAAATAAATTTTTAAGGAAAAAATTCAATTAGGGAACTAGCAAAAAAGATTAAACTAATATGTAACGTGCTGTGTTCGCTCTGCCTTGTATCTAAAACATTCACTTCACCCGCGAGTTCTCTGTCGGAACGAGTGCAATGCGGCGCGGAGGATCCGCAGTAATCTACATCGGTCAACCGACCACAAGACGAAAACTAACGGCAATTTCTATCGGACGACACAGTGGCGTTCGTCACTTCGTCAACGAGCATCGAATCGAAGGTGACACTGCGACGACTCCACGTCGATCACGAGCGTACTTAATGCCGCACGTGTCACTCGTCGAATTCGTCGCGACCAAAATCGAACTGCACCAACAGTCTGCATCGACGTGGGTCTTGAGCGATTCGCTATTCCAGTTTGCGATCCCGCACGTTGCACAAGATGCCACCGCCGTCTATCGCCGTTTATCACCGTTCTCTTCGTCCGCAAATATCTTTATCAATCTAGCATCGATTTCCGTGCACAGAATTCGTCTAGACGCCATCTTTTTCAGTACTTGTCGACTAGATACTCCTCGTAGCATCCGAATGCAATATCTGTCAAGATAAACTGTGCTTGCAGGCAATTGGAAAAGTTTTGCAGCCACGCGTAATTTCCACTCTAATCATTTCCAATCGTTCACGACTCGGAGACTGTCCTGATGTTCTCGCATAAGAGAGATCGTCGACTCTGCGGGTTACACGAGGAGATATCCGCGGACGAAAGGAACGGCGTTGTAACACACGGCGCTTCGCGCAAAAGGCCGAGAGGAAAATTCAGCCGAGCAGACTGCTGGTTGCAATCGGGGCTTCGAGGTGTTCTCTACCTACTTTTCGCGCCGCGGCTCCATTTCATTCGTTTATACCCCCGGCGGCTACGGCGTGACGTACACCACGCATACAGACACGGTCGGCCCGATATCTGCGACCAATCCTGGCCGACGACGAGGACGACGAATCACTAGAGCGTTTTCGGCCCGCCGGCACGACCGCGACCGAATAACAACAGCGTGCGGCCGAGGTGAACGAACACGTTCGTCTCCCTCGGCTACCAGTCGAACACTGTCAGGTGTGCGTCCTCACGACGCGTACGTAGCGCCGCACCACCACTACTATCTCCACCACCACTACTACTACTACCACCACCCCACCACCACCACCACCACCACCGCCGCCGCCGCCGCCGCCGCCGCCGCCGCCGCACCATCATCACTACCCACCAGCGACACTACCACCACTACGCTGCCGCAGCAGCCGTCGTCGTTGTCGTTGTGTCGTCGTCGTCATCAGCAGCCACTCTCTCACGCGCGCGATCTCCGACACGGTATATACTCTGGAGCACACCACGTAGTCGGAAGCAACGAGACGGCACACAGTTTACATAAGAAAGAGGAATATCGGGGTATCCGAGGCGATCGTGGCACTACGGGATCTTCCTAAATTGAAAAATGGCACTTGCGTACCGTACTGGTATCCTCGTCGTTGTATTAATGCAATCGCGCACCTAGCCCGCTCCTCGCGTCAGGGTATTATAAATTATGTTTTTATTGATTGTATCGTAAATTTGGTGTATTTTCGGGTGGAGTTCCGAAAAAGGCTCACCTCCGGATCGCGGACTTCGATCCTTTGTAAAAAGCTTCCTTTCAGGTTCAAAATGGAAGTCAAATGATTTTTTCAATTTGGATTTTATCAGTTTTTAGTTTTATCTAGTCTTTTATCTAGTTAATGATTTTTCCACTTTTCCGTTCACATTTTTATCAAATTTTTATCTTTCGCTCCAGAAAGGACTATTCAGATCTCATCTCTTTCTCGCGGAATTCTTAGTGAATTCTCGATGTTATAAGCATGTTAATAAACCGTGAAAAGATCACGACGTTTTCACTCTATTAGCACTTTCAAAATTAGCACCCTCCGATTTAACTCTACTTCGATTTTATTGAAAACGCGTATAACATATCGTCTAAAATGTCGATCGATTCGTCCAGACGGATACGAATACGTATCTCTCTGCAATTGTTCTTGTCTGACGGTTATTCGAAGTTTTCGAGGTAATGTAACGCGGACTTCGCATGGCGGTGCGTACGTGCGTGCACTCCGCGTGCGTAATTGGCACACGACGCTGCGCCAGTAAGAGTCTAGCACGCGCTGACCTTGCTCTCGGAAACCGGCGCGGGATAATTATGCAGGCGGATGTTCAGCGTCGTTCGCGTTAAACGGGCGTTGCGGGTAAAACGCGTGCGTTTCGCTCTTCTCGCCGGACGCAGCGATTCGGGGAATCGTGCGCTCGTCCGATCTAGAAAAAACGCGAGAAAAGAGAAGCGCACTCTGTTTCCTCGGAGTGCGCTCTGGTCTGGTAACGTCCGTTTGCGTAAATCTCAACTCGATGGTAGATTTAAACCTTATCCGGCCAATCTATTTCCGCGACCCGACCGCGCAAGCGGGATGCATCGCGCGGATTTCAACGTTTTTACGTCAGCGTTACGTTCATACGTAAATATTTGCCGAAGGCTTTGCTCGATTGTTTCACGCTTCTCCGATGTAACTCGTCTTCTTCCTCCTATTTCAGAGATTTAGAGTTCTCTTTCATCTTACCGCCCAAGCAAGGATTAGACTTGTTGCATTTCCAAACTAAGTTACGACGGAGGTGTTGTTTTCTTTGATTACGCGCGCAATGTGAACGTTAGGAAGATATATTGTTAAGATCGTGGAACCTCTTGTAATGCAAATCCAGCTACAAGCTTGTTCGATTTACACGTAAATCCCCGGGTCCTGAATTAATCTTTAGAGTGCTCAGGGAAAGTGTATTTTCTCGAATTCAAAAAGTTCCGTTTTAGAAATAAGTTTTCTAGTTTAGTATACTCCTTGTCTCAAAGTACGATCTTTAGAGCGTTACATTGTCTTCCAACACTCTGAAATGTTGCTAATAGTTCCGTTTTTTTTATGCTTAATTTAATCCCACAATCTTCCCTAAAATCTACACAGAGTTTGCAGCGATAAAACTCAACATTGCTCGCGCAATATGTCACGCAGCATATTCTGTGCCCACGTATATTTACGTATCTTCGGACGTCAGAGTTTCATGGAATAATTGTGAAGCGGTATTAAAACGGCAGCAGTTCCGCCAGTTATCAAGATTGATAGAGCAATACAATGTACGCAAGTGCGCATTGCGGAACGGTGCGGTGGCTTCTCGAATCCGAGCCGCAGCGGCAAAATGGCGCGAAGCGAACCGTGCGCGTTTTCCGCGCGCGTACACGTGTATTCGCACGCTGTCATCGGGGCTGCGCGGTACCTCGGTTGCGTGCAATGTGTATACCTCGCGATGAATCGAGTGGGATAAAGAATGAGAGAACGAGACGCGGTGAGAAAGCGTCAATGGAACAAAGAGAAAAGCCAACCCGCTCGCCACGGGTTGGAAGAGGAAATCGCCGAGTGGTATAATAACGCTCAGCGTGCTCGAACGATGCAATGGCGTACTCCGGGAAGGGACTGGAACGTATTTGTTTTTTAAGCTCTCCGGCCATCGTAAGAGATTCGGCCGCGCTGACTAACTTATCGTGATTTACGCGAAACCTTTTTCTCGCGCCGTATAATGCTTCGCTCGCTTGACTTCGCTCCGACTCCGAGCGCGTTAATTCTTCATTTAAATCGCGAATATATACGCTACCGCAGCAGACGAGTAAATTAATATAACGTGAGAGCGTAAGATGCGGCTCATGGAAATTCAGTTTAAATCACATCGGATTTATACTATAAATAAATAATAAACCGAATGGAACGTAGAAGCATGATATAGTAGCTTCCGAGTGCTCTGTACGCGATTTATAATAGATTTCAATAACCGCGTCATTTGACGCATTTAATAAACATGCAGTTGCGTTTGACTCACCGTGTTGATGAGGGGCTGAGAATGCTGAATGCCTGCGAGGTGACATATTAGGATGAGTACCCTGGCTGCCTGGCGGCTGCATAGAAGATAGTGCACCCAGCGGCGTGTAGGATTTGCAAGGCTGTTCTATTTTTTGCTAAATAGAAAATATGTGTATCGTAAAAATATACAGTTGTATTAAAGAATTTAATAGAAAATTATGATTTTTGTATATATATTGTGTGAAAATGTTTAAAATATAATAAACAATTTTAATAATTCTACAGATTTGAAAAAGACATTTATAATAATATAACAAGTTTATAACATTAAAAAAAATAAAAAGGATCGAGTTGAATGCATGTAACGTGCAGCGCGTGAAATAAATGTCATCAGATTACGAAGAGACAATCTTTGGTCAAGCACAAACCTGATCGTGAAGCTCAGTAGCCACTGCGGTAGCTGCAGTTTGAGTATGACTGGTGGAGCTGATTCTGTACTGCATACCAGCAATACTGCAGAAACCCTCATGATGGGTGGATCGGGTTTGATTGACGTAAACACCTTGAAAAGAATTTGTTATCATGATAAAGAAGATCGCGTTGGAGTTTTCACACTTAAGCCACGCGCGTGATTAATTACCGGTGATGGTGACGTCCGTGTCCTGGTTAACGATGACGACTTTCTTGGATGGCTTAATAACCTCCTCCGGATCAGAGCCTTGTCGGGGCTTCTTCTTATCTACCTCGGAGTCATTTTGTCTACGTCTTTTAATTATCTCTACTTCACTGGACTCACTGCTGGAGGAGGAATCACTGCTGCTGCCACAACGATTTTTCTCATCGGAGTAGGAAGCAGCCAAAATGGCAGTGGCATTAAGACTGGCCATCCTCTTGCAAACAACCATGTCCTTCAGGTCCATTACTTCCTCGTTTCTCCTCCTCCTTTTGGTCATTTTTTTCTTGCTCGGTTCAGCGTTCTTCTCCTTCTCGCAATCCTCGTCCGACGAGGACGAGGACGACGAGCTCTCCAACATATCCCAATGTTTGCCACGTAATCCTGGCACATTCCTCAGTTTCCTCTTCAAAACATTCCCTTCCGTCTTGCACTCAATCTTCTTCTCCTTACGCGGCTGCTCCTCTTTCTCCTCCTTCATTTTCCGCGGTTTTTCCTTTTCCTTCTCGGGTTTCGGCTTACAGAAACCGCCGAGGTAGACTCCGCCGGTCTCGTTTTCGTAGAGGCAGTGAACTTTAGCCAAGGCATTCAATGACGCGACCCTGTGTCGTTTTGGTCCACTCCAGAAGCCGAAAAGTCGCATTCGTCGCGCACGCTCGTCCGACGGTGAATTCGCCCGTTCTTTGTTCCTGGTGCCCCTTTGCTTGCTTCTCTTGTAGTCGTCGTCCGAGTCACCCTCAGAGTCAGATTGAGATGTAACGCCACTAGCGCTTTCGCCATTTATCGCCTCAACCTTTAGGTTCAACTCAAGCGTATTCTCGGCGCCGCTCTGTTCCTGCTTAGAATTCGCGGACTTGATGCTATCCTCAGACATTTTTGACTGTTTGTTCGTTTCCTCGGAGGATACATCCTCAAATGAAGCTGACGTTTGATTATTGCTCTCCATTTGTACCTTTACCATTTTCCCGGTCTTCTTCGGAATCTTGCTACTGACTTTATTGCCGCTTTTCACAGTTTTTTTACTATCCTGAAATTTCGGATGAGGGCTCTCCTCTTTGCTCTTGTCCGTATCTTTGTCCTCTTCGATTTCGCTCTTGATGTTACTCAATTGTGGCTCTTGACAGACTTCGTCTCTGTTCCCGATCTTTTTATGTTCAGCTAGAACTTCCTCAGGCACCTTCAATTCAATTTTCTTCTTCGCCATAATTTTCTCCGTTATAGTTTTCAGCTTATCTTCTCTTTTTAGAACAGCACCAATCTTCGAGTGTTTCTGAGGCAACTTGGCTTTCATGTGTTTGGCCAGCTTCGGTTTCTTCTCCTGCAGGACTTTACTCTTGGCAATGCCGCTACTCTTCTTCTTTGCTTTCTTGACTGCGTTCTCATCCTCGCTGATTTCTTCGTCCTTTATTGGCTTGATTAAACTAATCTTCTTGTCTACCAATCTTTTAACCACCGATAAATGAGGTTTCTTCGTTAAAACTGTTTTTCTCGCGATACTCTTCTTCTGACCTTGCTTTGCTTTAGATTCTTTTTTTGTTTTAGCGGAAGAAATTTTATTGCTTGCCGGATCTTTCTCAGAAATTTTCTTACGGTCCGATTTTTTATCCTTTACGGTAGAATTCCTCTGCACTGACTTGACATCAGATTTTAATAACTTGACATCTTTCTTTTTCTCATCTTTGCTTCTTTTTTTAATAAGTGGAGAGAGGTTATTGATCTTCTCTTCAAGCGCATCCTTATCATCCATTGTACTTAAAAATTTGACATTATCTTCCATGCTTGCAATGTCGTCCAATTTTACATTTTTCTTCTTTTCTTCTTTCTCAATTTTTTTCTTGTTATCAACAGATTGCTTATCTAGTTTTGCCTTTTCTTCATATTTTTGTAATTTTTTCTTGTCCCCGCTTTCTTGATTCATTTCTTCGATATTTGCCTTATCGTCTGCTTTATCTGCCTTTCTCTCATCGATTTTATCAGATTTTTTGTCATGATCCTTGCTTAATTGCTTCTTCTTTTCATCTGTTTTGTCAGATCGCTCTTTCTTTTTTTCCTCCATTTTCTTTTTATCGTCAAATTTTTTCTTCTCTTCTTTCTCTAATTTTTTCTTATCGTTGTCTATCTTTTTCTTTGAATCTTCCAGTTTGTCATTTTTCTTTGATTTCTTCTCCTTTTTCACATCGGGCATAATCTTCTCTATAAATGTGCGACGTTTCTTGGCGACTGTCGGCATTTTAGTTGCCTTTCTGGCAACAACAGCCTTCTTCTGTGGCTTCATTATGATTGTGTTTTCTTTACATCTTCAAATGGATAAAAATATACTTGAAGTTTACGAGTGTCCAACGTTAATTTCCACAACTACCTAACTGCCATTGTCGGTTTTAATAATTGCGATACGGCTCGCGCAAGCTGGATTTATCTGTAAACAATTCCAATGCACAAAAAGATCTCAATCGAGAGACTAAAATAATCGTCGTTTATAATTTCAATGATCCAATATTCGACATATTTCTTGTTAGAGGGATTAATTTCCATTAGACTTTTTTATGTCATATAACATTATATCGCGATGGAGAAATATTCTCGACAAGCAACGAAACATTTTCAGAGAGAGCGAGACGGTATTACGGACGCTCCGTTTCACGTCAACGTGTAATGGAGCGAATTACGTGCAATAAAATGACAGACGTACGCACATCGGGGCATCCGCGAGAGACGCGCGACGGAAATCGCAATGGTGCTCCGCAAGCGAAGCGAGAATCCGTGTGGTACTGTGCCGGGACTGCGCGCACTCTCATCGACTTGTTGACAAATCGATCCCTTTAAATCTCATTGCGACTGTCGCGATTCGACTGTTGGCACGACACAGGTGGATTCGCGAAGAATCGCGACGCAAACCGCATTCGTCGCTCGAGATTCCTCTCGGGAATCCCCGCATATACGTGACACCACGGCGGACAAAGATGCTCGTCGGACGCACGGAGCCGAGAGCGAGAAACGCGACGGTGGCAGTGGCGGCAGCACGCCCTTTAAAAAGCGGCCGTGGACGGACGGCCACAAGTGGCCCCGACGAGTGCGCGAGGACCGCAACCTGCTGATCGATCAATCGTCGCACGCGGAAAATCGCACGTTACGACGGATCGCGCGGCGCGACGCGACGATCGCGATTGCGATCGCTACGGACGGACCGCGTACGGCACACACACGTCCAACAACGCGACGAGAACGCGGGAATGAAACGCGACGGGAAAGCGAGGCGCAACAAGGCGGACACACACGGGAGAAAAGGAGGAGGAGGCGCCAGTAACGAGATCGTGTTTACCTCTCGGCGAGCCCTTCCGTCGGCCCTTCACTCGGCCCGCGAACAATGCTCTTTTTAAAATGACTGCGAATCGAAGCACCCGCGGTGTGATAGCGGCAGCGGCGACGAACGGCGGCTATGACGGGCTCCAGTCCTGTCCGTGCGATGTCCCGGAGGGACGCGCGACCGCGGGGTGACGGCGACAGGCCTTCCCCGACGGATGTCCGACGGCCCTTTTTCGCGCGGTCTATCGCGAAACTGGCAATCCCGTGTCGCGCAGCGCGCACCTCGCACGACGTCCCTGCCCTTTTACCGTAGCCCCGTCGGCCATTTTCTTCCTCGCGCCGCTCCCCCACTTCTCCCACACGAAACCCGCTGTCACGTAGTACTGGAGCTGTAATATCCCCGTCAGGCGGCAGCACCTCGCGGCTACTACTGGGTCTTCAATAAATCTTCAATAGACGCGTGTTTTCCAGCGATTGCCAGTGATAAAATGACAAACTCTCATTTATCACTTGTCATTGATACGTGCGAAACATATATTAAATTATGTATTTTTTAAAATATATATATGCATGGTCTCACAGGGTAAATGATACATAATACGTGATCATTGTTAATTGTAACCAATATTTTTTAATCAAGTCGGCTTGTAGAGTCGACTCATTCGTAAATAAAATGTTGTACTTTCAAATTTAAAAAAAGTTTGCACTCATAAAATGTTATAAAATAATATTAATATTCAACTAAATAAATTTTGCTTTTCGATTATACATTATAAGATAAACTTCAATTAGAATTTATTTCTCTCTTTTTAGAATTTCGAAATAGTAACATTTATATTTATACAAAGTGTATTTATAACATTATCAACTATTAAACCTGTACTTTGAAAAATGTTATATCAGTCAAATGAAATCAATAAGCAAGTATTAATAATTCTAATATGACTGATTATCGATAATTAATTTTATATTTTCAATGCGGAAAGCCGCCAAATCAAAATGGCGACCAAACGTTAGCCTAATCGGCCGTGTTTTAAATGCTTATTTATCAATTATTAATCAAATAGTACACAATATAATTATAATCGATACGTACTTGATCATTAATTCAATGGATTCAACTTTGATTCGCCAGTAAATACAATAATAACTCAATTTATTTGTTAACCAAAATTGGCGATAAAATACAAATCAATTGTACATCGTCGACCATTATATTTTGATCGTTTAATGTAGAAACAAAGTTCGAGATATTGCAGTTAACGTTAGAAATGTCAGCGAAATAGAAAAATATTACGATAATGTAATATAAACATGATTTATGAGAGATCTATACATACGTGGCAATTATTTACGTCAGAATGTTTCGCGCGCGAGATTCTTTTAATGATTTTAATGATAATAAGACGATAATAACGCAGAAGACGTGGAGCGATTTGAATACAAACCTATGCTCGTCGCGGCGCGGCCATGACTGAATGCGGTTTGAGAAGTATCAAAACGTGAAATCTCGAAATATAATCAAAATAGTGAACAGATGATGATCGATTAATGTGCAATAAATGTTAATGGATGACAAAACGAATCAGTAAGAAGTTATATAATACAATGATGGTTTTCCAGCAACGACACGGTGCGACACAGTGTATCATTCTATCTTTGTTGTTCGCTAGTATTGAAAGAAGATAGAATGATACACTATGTCGTTGCTGGAAAACCCACAATATGTATAAATAGTACAATATATAAAAATATATGTATACTTTTTGAGATACGTTTTTGTTTTTCGTTATTAGAGGAATTTTTGTGCGAAGCCAAGCAGTTGTCAGCCATGAGTCAACAACTTCGCATTCCTTGCTGTAAATGTTGGCTGCCTTTGTGCATTGGTGTTTTCAAGCAAGTTGAGTTTCGAGTGCCTGTGGATAGTTTATCGAAATTTTTGTATTGACAATGGAGTGCATAGTGGCGAGTGTCGATCACATGCGATTTGATATCGAGATTGCTCTTGATGAGCAATATGGGGCTCTTCCGTTGCCTTTTACCGGCATGGACAGTATGTTTTTTTTTATGTGTTTCTTCGTACAGTACTTTGTTTAGGTTAAGTTTGCGTAGAATAACTTCGTACTTATTTGTTTCTGTGTCTCGTATTTTAATATATAGATAAATACAGTATATAACATTTTTTCTTATTATCGCATAATTCTGAGTGAACTAATATACTATCGATTTCTCTTTGACAATAATTTTTAGTAAGTAGAATTTCGGAGTAATAATCTTTTTTTTTAATTTATAGAATCGATTGCCGCGGTATGTCAGTTTTATCCACGAGGAACTTGCATTAAAGGAACGTCATGTCCATTCCGGCATGTTCGTGGCGATCGTACAATAGTATGCAAACACTGGTTAAGGGGTCTTTGCAAAAAGGGTGATCAGTGTGAATTTTTACATGAATATGATATGACAAAAATGCCGGAATGTTATTTTTATTCTAGATTTAGTAAGTATATCCTGTGAACTATAGAACATACAGCTAAGTGAATATTGAATCCTTTTGCTACGGTGGAACTGATCACCAGTATGTCACTGCTGAACAAGCTTCTGAGTCATGAGTGTATATTTACCATGTGAGCGGTTCCGGAGTTCTGAATATACTATTTCTCGTAGCACAAAAAAACAATATACGCTTGACGAAACACGCTCATATATTTAAATTCATTGATACATTTTCAAATAAATATTTTTATCATAATACGTGAGTGCTGCATTATCAGGCATATGTGTACTATGTAGTGTGCGAAAAGCGTTTTGTGATGAACGTATATATACTCATAGCGAAGGGATGGTAATACTTAAAATTATATTTGAGATGTTACTTATATAACATTTATACTGAATGATATCCAAGATAAATTCTAACAGATGCATGTCACAATAAGGAATGTCCATTCCTGCACATCGACCCTGAGACAAAAGTCAGAGATTGTCCATGGTACGACCGTGGATTTTGTAGACACGGTCCTTTGTGTCGACATCGACATGTCAGACGTGTTCTCTGCATGGCTTATCTAGCTGGTTTTTGTCCGGAGGGATCGAATTGCAAATTTATGCAGTAAGTATGCACGCGAGATTCATAAGTTTATTGTACGAAAGAAATTCACTTGTAACTCTACAATTTGGCATGTCTGTGTTTAGTCCGAGATTCGAATTACCGGCCGTGCAGGATATGCAACCGAAAGAGGGCAAAAAAGTCATGATTACCTGCCACTTTTGTGGGGAGGGCGGTCACAAAGCGATTTACTGCAACAAGATGCCGCCTGACGTGCGAGAGGCTCAGGTCAGGCAGGAGATTGACAACAATTCTCACACGTCCCATCATCACATGAACATGCACAACGGACCGCCGCCGCCGCGAGGGCCGCAGAAGCCGCTCGAGGAAGTGACGTGCTACAAGTGCGGGCAGAAGGGTCACTATGCAAACAAATGTCCAAAGGGTCACTTAGCCTTTTTGAGTCATGCGGGTAGCGGAAGTGGTGGACAGAATCAGAATTACAGGAGATGATTTTCTTCATTTTATTTATGTAACATGAATATTGTGATGCTACCTTTTTTTTATCTCTCATTACTATCTATACAAATTTCTAGCTCTCGTACAATAAAATAATTTATCATACTTAACATGTCAATTGTCGATTCATCGATAACTAACACTCTCGTGCCCCTCTTCTTCGTTTGTTTTTTTTTGCACCATACATAACAGCACCAATATCTAAAAGGTGATGTAGAAAATGAGAAAACAACTTGTATATAAGCGGGTACTTTAATGCTAAAATTCCTGCGTTAGTCAACTGTAACAGATACTCGTCATTCTAAAAAAACGATATATACTTAAATAAGTGGCTATTACAGTTCCCCATAGTAACACAGTTCCGTTCATGTTATAAGATGCAGTTTTAGGTTTATCGTTACATCGGCACTCCTCTGGATGCAGGACGTTATAAAAAGATATATTTGTATAATACTAGTTGCTTATTGGTTACTGACAAAAATCTATACGACACGTGGTGCTGGGAAGACGTACACTTCGCCAGGTATGATTTAACATCTCAATTGGTCTCGGTGACTCTTACTAATTGAAATATTAATTGCGCATACTGATTCTCCCTTCTTGGATAAATGCATCAAGATTAAGCAGTGACCTGGAAGGCGGTAAAACGTGTTACGGAAACGTGCTTTTCGATTGAACGAACATGCTAAACACATTTTTTTTCTTACGCGAAAACATCGTTTAAAATTATCATTCAAAATTATCATCATCAACGTTATATATACCTAAAAACGTTATATACCTAAAAATGTAATAACATTCAGGGATCACACCGATATCAATTCTCTCATACAAGCGGTTTCACGGAGACAATTATGAAAGATAGAGAATAATGAGCTCAACAGATGATTTCGGGGGGGAAGTAACTTTCTTATCATGTCGTATTATACTCGATAACTTCAACGTAATTAGCTGGGAAAAGCCCGTAAGTGCCGTCGGGTCCGAGTCCCTGCCACCAGCCCTCGTCGATGGCGTCTATGTGCGTGATTACGTCCCCAGGATCGAAAGTGATTTCCGTATCGTCGGCCGCCTGATAATCGTACAGAGCCCTGGCTTTCATCCCTTCGTTATTCGGATCGAAATATAGGTACGGGCCATCCAGCTGATTGTACAATTCGTTCTCAGCGACGTGCTCCTTCGTCTCCGTCGTCTGTTCCGGCTGCGTCTGTGGACTGACAGCGGTAATTTTCGATTCCTGAGTGCTGTTTTGCGACTGAGGCACTGCAGATGAGGAGGTCACGGCCGTCTCCGCACTCGCAGGTCTTCTCGTCTCGGTCGGCGCTTCCTCGTGCGACTGCGCCTCGGGTTGTTCCTTTATCTGAGCCTCCTCCAATGCCTTCCTCACGGACTCCACGTGATTTTTCTTGGGTAGGAACTGCTGATGGCCCAAGTTCGTCTTCATCTGACCGGCCGCCGAGTTCTGCTCGAACACCGCGCGAGCGTTTATCGTCCGTTGAGCGATCAGCTGTTGCGTTTCTTTACTCCTTTGTCTCCGCAGTTCCTCGCTACGCGATTTATGATCGTCGTCAGCGTCGCCACTGCTATAGGTTTGAGCAGCTAATTGCTGATTGCGCACGTTGTTCGCATCCTCGGCGCGCTGTTCGGCCAGCTTCTGCCGCGCAATGGAGTTTTCCTTGGCGGTGACCTGAAAGAAACGTTTCTCGTGCAGTTTCGTGCAACGTGTGTGTGTGTGTGTGTGTGTGTGTGTGTGTGTGTGTGTGACATATCTGTACATCTTTTACGTAAAAAGACATACGATATACAGTATGATGGAATTGTAATGTACCTGTTGCTCTCGCAGTTGCGCCTCCTTTTCCTCCCGGGTTCTAGTTTCCTGTTCCAGTTTCTGTCGCTCCTGTTCACAGCGGAGTCGCTCTTGCTCCAGCCTTTTCATCTCTTCCATCTCTTCCTTTTCCCAGAACAGATCTCTTTCCATAGCGTTTATCTCCTGCTCGGGGATCACTCTGTGAAAATATCCGTTAATTAGGAACTGCATTACAAAGAATTGTGATTAAGACGTGGATAGAACAGGAGGAACAGAAATCTGTATACCTGCGATACGTCGTCCCAATGGGGCCCGTGTGTCCCTCATTTTCACCACGAGGTTCGTCAAACTTGTAAGCGGAAGCTGTTGCTCGGGCGAGCTTCTGCATAATCACGTCCACCTCTACGTCATCTTCGGAGCGTGCGGTAATCGTTATGTGCGCTCCTTTCAACAATCGCTCCACATCTCTGATATGATTGGCGCACGTTCCTTTTCTAACGATCGGAGCACCTTCCCCTTGCTGTAGGGAAATTCATAAGAATATTTCTCTTTTTCTTGATAAAAAAGTGTATAGAGGCAGTCATATGATTCTGTCAAATGGTGATTGGTGGTTTACATCAATTTATTATCTTAATTTTCTTTGCACTTACCCAGTTTATGAGCAAGCATTTTGGTAGACTTGTTTTAGTATCGATAACTTTGCAGAACGCGTACATAATATGACTGCTGCTCAATCGATCGATCATCTCTTCTAAACCACCGCTTCCCGTGCCGACTACTTTTAAATTGTTTGTTTGCCCCTCGTAGCCAAACACAGCCCTGCTCGCAAGAGAGATACATTTTAATTATCAATTGCGTAGTGTGTTAGAATGACCGACTATAGCTTTCTCATTACAAAATTCCTAGGAATCTTATTAGCATAAATCGCATCAAATTAAATTACGTCAAACTAAATAAATCGTGGCAGTGTATAAATTATCTACTGTACGTGTTTCATAGAACGTAATGATGCATTTCTTCTAACTTATTCTAAAAAACACATAAAAACCAAGCATGTATATGTGAAGCAAAAGATACACTATTTTATGAACGTTCAATATTCTGTCACGACAAAATTATACAATGTTTTTATCTGATAAGCTATCAGAAAATAAGAAATGTCATTTCCTATCGCTAAAATGCGACGATTGGTCATAAGAATCGATAAGAGCAGAAGCGCTTGTCGTCTGTCCGCTGTTTACATCAAGCCAAGCAGCTCGCAAGAAATGCATACGAATGCACAGCAATTCGATATTGACACCGGCAAAAAGTGACGACCGGCAGAGTCAACGACGGTGCGCGTATGTGTGCACGCCGAAGACATGTTCGGCGTATGCCGGGATTGTCGGTACGCGATGGAACTTGGACGCACGCCTACCAGTTAGTAGACGATTTATCGTCGACCACGCTGTGCCAGGCGGCCACTAAGGCATCTTTGTTCTTCGTCAGATTAATTGACATGTCTCCCGCTCAATCAATCAGTTCACAACCAGTTCGATCTTATTGTAAACGGGCACACCGCGCGGCCGCGAAGTCGGCGAACACCACACGCACATCAACACATCGCCTCCGATCACCACTTTCGACTGATGTCAACGCCCTGTCGCGCGGCCAATCGCGCACATGACATGTCCCTAGTATCTAGTAAATGCGAGTCGGCTAGTCAGTCGGCGCTTCGCCGTGATTGGCTAGATGAGAGTCGGCAGTCGCGGTCGGTCGACTTCGCAGTCGATAGTCTGATACGGGCCGTGCGGGTTTGCAGCCCTGCGCCACCCCGCGCCGCCATCTTCGTTCTTCGTCGTCTTGTATGTTCGGCGTGTTTGGTGTCCGGTTGAGAGATTCTCCATTTCGTGATTTTTGTGCGTACATTGCGTTTCTGATCGCAGAAATTGAATAAGCGCGAATTTAATCATGAGCACGGACAGTATTGAGAAGTTGTACAAGAATTTCGGCATACTTGCTGATGCTAAGGATAAGTTGGGGCAGGTACGTGCCGCATTGGTTATCTCGACTGATCACTCGGTTAAATATAGCCGACAAGAGTTCGTCCCACGCGTCCCTACGTTTAACGTTTAGTTTTGTTAATAAGTATTGTTTGTGCAAAAGTACTCTTGCGCTGCGCGAAATATATCGTAAAATGTTGCAACAATGTTATTACGCCTCACATATCTAAACGTTGCACGGCTAAAATCATTCAAAGAAGGGCATGGTGTTGTTTCACTTGGCGCTCGCAACGACGCGAGCGTCATTCTTTATTGCTCCCTGAATGTTGAATAAAGATAACATGTTACATGTGGACAGTACTGTGTCGCAGCAGCTTACTCCTGATTATTAAAGAATTTCTTAAACAATTTCTGATAATTTATATCAACATCTTAGTTTGTTTAAGGCGATGAAATTATTTTAACTTTATAGCAATGGATGAGAAAACTTTATCACGTACAGGTGAATCGTTATTGTTTATAACATTGTTACTTGTATACATATTGTAGCATCAAAAAGAATACTTGGAAATCTTGACGGCAGTTAAGGGATCACCCAAGGAGAAACGGCTGGCATCGCAATTTATTGCGCGATTCTTCAAGCACTTTCCAACACTAGCGGATCAGGCTATAGATGCCCATTTAGACTTGTGCGAAGATGAGGACATGGCTGTAAGTGTTTAAATATCGATTTTTTATCTCTTTTCTTCATGTAATTCTGGAAAGAAGATTTTTAATGCTTTCATATCAAGCATAGATAGATCTCATACATGTATTACTTTTTACAGATTCGTAAACAAGCTATTAAGGATTTACCGGCTCTTTGTAAGGACAATAAAGAACACACGGCGAGAATTGCAGATATCTTGGCACAGTTATTGCAAGCTGAAGATTCTTCAGAACTAGCGGTTGTACACAACAGTATTATGTCACTCATGAAAAGTGATCCAAAAGGTATAATTCAATAAATCATTAATATTATTAATTAATAGCGATATAATGTTAAGACTTGTTGATTAATTTATATTAAATTTACACAACGTGTCGCATAATTAAAACAATTCTGCGCTTGCAGGCACTTTAAATGGATTTTTCAGCCAGATTATTAACGGCGACGATGGCACGAGGGAACGTTGCATAAAATTCCTAGCTACTAAGCTTAAAGCGATAGGACACGACGTTATTACGAAGGAACCAGAGGATTTGCTGATCGCCGAATGTAAAAAAGTCTTGCAGGTAATTTTCAGTTTTCGATAATTTTCTATTAGTTTCTACAATAATGCGCGTACGTATATCCAGTTGCAAACAAATAATGTATTCGTTCGTGCAGGATGTAACTGCGGATGAATTTCACAATATTATGGACATTCTTGCGTGGACTAGATTGGGTTCAACTGTGACTGGTCAACAGGAATTGGTCGACATTACGATAGAGCAAGCTGAATTATCCGTACCTTTTAAACACACCAACATTGAGCAGTGGAATAGATTGGTTCAATGCATCAAACATGCTCTTCCATTTTTCAGTGTATGTACATACATCTTTTGTCTTGTTATATTTTTTTTACCTTTTTGAAATAATATTTAATGTTTTATATTTTACCGAATCCTTTTCAGTCTCAGACGGATTCATCGAAATTTGTTTCGTACATTTGCGTGCAAGTCTTACCACATCTTTCCTTGATGACTTCTCCGGATGGCAGGGATATTCAATTGGAACTGTTGAAATTGCTCGCTGAATTAGCTGTGTTTTGCGGGACTATTGAAAAACCTGACGAAAAAGTTCAACAGCTTTACAACACTCTTATCGTAAGTAATTTGCCTCCGTTATCATGCTTGTGTACTGTATCGAACAAATTTTTTTCCTAGCTTACTTTTTACTTATTTTGTTGTTTTTTTAGACGTACATGCCGCTTCCCCCAGTCGCGGAAGTTACTGATGTACCAAAGCTACAGTTTAGTCATGTGGAATGTTTAATGTACGCCTTTCATAAATTGTGCAAGCAGACACCTGAATTTCTGATAAAGGATCCGGAACAGCTTAAGGAATTCCGATTAAGATTACAGTACTTTGCAAGAGGTATTCAAGGTTACATAAAGAAGCTGCGCGAAGCTATTAGCGGGAAGACTGAGGAAGAATTGAAATCTGAGGAAAATCAGTTGAAGGTTGTGGCATTAAAAACAACCAACAATATCAACACCTTAATAAAAGATCTGTTTCATTCGCCTCCTAGTTTTAAGAGTGTAATACATCTTTCATGGAAGACGCCTTCTAACGATAAAAAGGTAATTAATTTTTTGTTATTATAGAGATTAAATGTTTCGTATGTGTATTTACTGTGTATTTTATTTCAATTTTATCTGTTTTGTCTGTGTTAGAACGAGAAAAGCTCTGCTCAGAAGAGACACACGCCAATTACATTTGGAAACGGCAATGGTTCGAATAAACGTATGAAGGAAGATAGAAGCAGCAAAAGAGAAATATATACACCTCCGAGTGGCAAATATAGCTCCAACATATCAAATTACGGTAAAGAATATTTGCTATATTGAAACGTAAAGAGATAAAGATTTGCTCGCGATTATTTATTAATTTGTTGATTTATTGAATTGACTTGATTTTTAGGACGCGGTAGATTTAAGAATAACAGACCTGGTGGAAGAGGTGGATTCAGATCAAGAGGTCGTGGTCCATGGCGAAAAAATTTTTATTAATTACACAACTAATTCACTGATAAATTGAAACCAGCCAGAAGTAAACTTACCACACGAATGATCATCTGCATCGTGAAATTGACAAAAAGTTTTTTCAAAAAAGTGATATCACAAAATCTAATATCTTTTCACAAGCATAATGACTCTATATTGGAACTGCATCATAACTTATAACGGAGACATAACATTTGGACAGATTATGTAGGAAGAAACGGAAAATCAACAATGTTCTAAATATTTACTAGTGACTTATGAGATTGGAGAAAAAGAGATAGATAATATATAAAGGAAGAATTGATCAAAAGAGAAAGAAAAGCAAGAGAAATAAGAGACGATGAACAATTGTAATTTCCTGATTTATGACTTCTCCGCGATAAACTGAAGAAGATGATTCAAAAGTATTCGAAGCATATATAAAACTTTCAAGAGCACGTGTACAAACGATGCAACATATGGGGACGTATTGAGAAACCCGGGAAAGAGACACAATACGATCAACTGATTTTAAGGATACGATAATGATGGGAGTACACGGAGAAGGAAGAAAGAAGATATCTTGGAGCGTGTCATGAATTCCGTCAAGATAATTATTTGAGGAGACCGAAGCGAAAGTAAAAAAGGATGATTATGCACAAATGAGAATAATATTTACCGACAACGCAATCAGATTTCAAACCATGCAACTGATCCACAAGACAACATGTAGTGTCTTAGTTACAGAAGCTTGTGGAAATGGGCAGCTTTTATCTCGTCAAGAAGCTTCATCGAAGCATCAGAAAAATGCAAAAATGCAATCTCCTATACCCATTCCTAAATAAGCCTTTCCCATCTCCCAACTTTTTATATTTGTTAATATTTGTTAGCAGGATCGGGACGCATGTGTGTGTGTGTGTGGAGGAACTCGCAAGCGGCCATGTATAAAAATAATTTTGATCGAAGTAACATCGGAGGCCACGCAATGTGCCATCTGCAAAAATAATATATACGTATACCATTATTTTTAAAAAATTTACATATTTCCAACGAAAGAATAATAAAACTTTCAGATATTGCTTTTAATATGTGTTATACGTACTTTAAATTTTTCTATCGTAAAAATCGAGTAAAATAATTTGGGATACGTGATGTAAGTTTTCGATTAAAACAATTGATTTCGTGGCTCTGTGTTTCTTCGATAAGCAGGATTGGAAAGCAACAGGGGCAGCAATTATCATATTGCGTTTTCTTTTACAGGCAATTTACGCTAATGCGAGTCTTGGGAATGGAAGACGGGCCAGTATCGCAAACGTATATATACGTATATATGCATATACGTTCTTTTTTTATTACAGAGTTCTCTCGGAGATACATGCGGAAGTGGATGCCAATCGTGGGAACTAATTATTAATTTCTTTGCAGGAACCGATGATATTGTTATGTTCATTATCATATAATATATATCTTCTTGGCGATCGCGGTGTTGTGAGGTGAGTTCAAAGGTATCGTTCCATCTTCTCCTTTCTCCCTATCCGTTATCATGTAAAAAGATTTTGTGTTATTTGCAACTTGTGATTGTTTCAATTTATTTCAATAAATAATATTATTTAATATTGCTCTTGGTGTCTTTTTACCCAATAAATGCAATAAGAAAGTTATGTTAAGACAAACTAGATTTTAATAAGCGAGCAACTGTTCTCAAAGCAAGCTCAAAGTATAAACTGTCTACGCATGTGTGTGTGTGTATATATATATACACATATATATATACGCCTATATTTGTCTAATTTGTCGTGCATTAAAAATTTTATATCACATGTAATATGTAAGAATATAATATACATAGTCACATATTAATTTATATGATTAAATGCGCGCTAGAGTTACACAATCACATGTATATGATAGAATCCCGATCTTATTAAATTTATTAAACATTATTGATCACACGAAAATTATGTACTTCCTTAATAAACTGATAATAAATTATTAAAATCCAAGCGACTATTATAATTTTCTGAGTTTTGTGAGTATTTCTACAGAGATATAACAGGATAGAAGAGAATGTAATGAGGATACATTTAAAATACAAGTTCTAATTCTAAAGTTACTTTAATATTGTCAAGAATATCTTAGTAAACATAATAACACTTACATGTAACAGTTTAAAAAAAGATCACACTTCATCATCATAATTATTACTAATAATGTACATGGTTGATATAATAGTGAAGCGACCAGAGTAACTATATGTCTTAAAATAGTCCATTTGACGAGATCATATCGTCTATCACTTTGCACATGATACGATCGCTTGGGCTACAAGGATCCTGGGTCTGCTGCTCGAATCCCAAGTTGTCCACAGATTCCATCGCGTCTGTGTTTATTGCGAGTTTCGAGTCTAATTCTGAAGTGTCTGGAAGCATTTGTAAGGCGTGTTGCAAGATTTCTTGAACCTGAAACAATTTAATGCACAATACACGAATAACATGTACGAACATTACAAAAGTTAAGATTTCCAACGTGCATTTTACATATTAAATGTACAATATGTGTGTGTGTGTGTGTGTGTGTATATACATACTTTTTCAAGGTGCTTCTGGAAACGCAGTGCTGTTTCCATGCGTTGTCTTTTCTGTAGCTCCATCATAACTCGCAACGTTTCTCTGGCCTGGTGTGGTCTGAATTCATTCAGCAGATGATGAATATGAATAAATAACAAACTCAAATCTTCGACCTGTAGAAATATCAAGTATCGATGTTAATATTTCAAAGGCAGTGTTAGAATTTCTGTAAATTATATTGTTACCACAAATAAAATTCTATTGGTGATTAATATCAAACTTGTTTGCTGTTGATCATATTTTTTACTCGCTCGATTGAAGAATACAAAACGCACACCTTTTCCGCTCGTCGCGGACTGTCGGGACACTGGACAAGCAAATCAATCAGATCCAAGAAATTCACGAGCAGAGAGTGATTGAGTTTCTTCAATTCACGTCGACGATCGAAGTGTTGCGGGTACAGTCTTTTGATGCCCTGAGCCTCCAACGGTCTAATAATCGTATCGTCCGCGTTGAACACATTGCCGAACATGGAGTAACTATCGTGGATCGGCGGCGGTGGACGTGGGGCTCGTCCACGGCGTACATTCTCGTCCGTGTACAAATTGATGTACTGGACGGGCGGTAACGGTAAGGAACTCACTTGTATCGCTTCGGGGGCAGACATGTCTCACGATATTTCGTTAACCGTAAGCGAATGGCGATTAACGATAACTCAACTCGCCGACGACGAGTTAAACAAAACATACGGATAGGTTAGGTAGCGTCTCATTAATACGTATCAAATGCATGTGGAATTATTCACATTTTCTCTTTTCATATTATTTCTGAGCGCTACTGAAAGAATTTTTCCCCGCGACACGTTTTCGAATGTTTCTCGAAGGTTACGAACGGGCGCGTAAATGCCTCGCAAAGTAAAGCAAAACAACCAGGGTGAAGGTAGCCGCTTTTCTAGTTCGCCATTTTGTCGCGTTCCAGGTGTCGCGAATCAAAAAGTATTCCATGTCGAGCACGTTTGACGATTTCTCGCATAGCCCACGTCGAGAAAATTCTTGCCAATTTTTCTCAACGTCAAGTAAGGTTAAAAATATCGAGAGAGTGGACGTTCGCGTCTCGCTCGTCGCGCGCGTTTCTTTATTCGTGACTGTTCGGCAGCCATGTTGGATAACGTAGTGCGGCATTTCCTGATATCTCGCAAATTCCGGACGTCGCCGCGAGACGTCTTCGTTTGACAGATTGTCAGTGTGTGTATGCGGCCGTTCCACGTGAATTCTTTGTTTGGGCGCCGGTCATGGTTTTGACAAGTGTTGGGATCGCGAGGTGGTAGCGCGCGTACGCTGCATGGTAAGCACCAAAATCTCGCCCGAAATGTCGCCGGCGCGACCGTAAACGCCGCCAAGCTCCGGATTCTCGTGCGGAATTCGAATTATCAAACGTTAGAACGGTCGCACGTATCCTCGCGCTGCTTCGTCGTGCACTGACACCTTCTGCGATCTCGGCCGCATCCGGCCGCGTTTTCTTTCAATTCCGCTCAGTTGGTGCGTGGGTGCAGGCGTTCCCGCGGCCGCGATAAAATTGATAATCGCCCGGTAATTGACACGCGAGTCGAATTACACGGCAGGAAACGAGTTGCAGAAGGAAGATGATTTCATCGTACTATATTTAGCCACCTGCATCCGTTATCGCCGAATGGTCCTGACACGAAAAACTAAGCCCGATCACAAGAAAATTTCAGTATATACATACATGGTATGTTCGCGGAAAGGTTATATACATATAAACTTTTCCTCGTGTGTTTTGCCCGGACAGGTGTCAAAGTTGAATAATCATGCAACGTATGAATTCTGACTCTGTGCTCAGTACGTATGCATTGAAGCATAAAATTTCTAATAAATTCTTATCTTTATTGTTGCCATGGAGGCCCGCCATCTGTGATGGCAGGGAAAGATGGGAAGCTAGAGTCAAAAGGCGGCGATGTTATCCGGCAAGGATTCATGATAAAACGCTCGCAGAACAAGAAACGCTTCACTCCCGTCAATTACAAGCAACGGTGGTTCGTGCTGACGAAGCATTATCTCATCTACTACGATGGGGACGGCGAGGTGAGTACTTCCGAAATTTATTCCTTTATTTGTTTATTCTCCCGTGATCCCATGATGAAAGTTGAAGCGAGAAGTCCAACATAAACATTCGATTTTCATTCAAGCTTCGTGTTTCCATGTGGGGGCATGATAGTATTTTGGTCTGCCCCTTATGATCTACCGCAAACGTAACGCCCTTGTCACGAAATTGCAGTTACTATGAATAGAAACTCTGCATGAAAGAAGAAAAGGAAACAATAAAATATAGAAAATATATAATTGCAGTTACGTTGAAAATGCAGCCGTAAATCATAACGTAGCGTTATCATGGACAATCGGATGTGCACGAGGCGCATAGGAAGCATCTATCATCTTTTCCTCTTTTTCTCTCTCTCTCTCTCTCTGCTCGATTCACAACTCGTGCGAGATTTAGTGTACTATCGATCTCGTGGAAAACTCGAAGCGAATTCAAACAATAAGAGGATAGAAATAAAAACGTATCTTATACAAATGAATTCTTCTAATTAGCCATTAAGTTATCAATTACGCGCTAACTACTACGATCGATTCTCTCGCGTCTACGACGATCGCAATGCGATTCTGGTGCTGATGTAATTTTCGTCGATGATGGGTGTCCGGGATGGAAGGGTTAATCTCGTCTTTGTCGCGACAGCACGATGATCTCTTCGATCTCGAGGACGACGAGCGGGGTGGTAACCGGTAACTATCGGCTCGGTGACCGCGTGCGGTCGTCACTGGTAGCAATAGCTATCTTCGTAGCTAAGCGGGCTGTTAGGTAGGTGGACCGGGCCGCTTTCAGTAGGGGATGGTGCGGATAACGTGCACCACCGCGATACCGTGTGTAAAATTAGTGGCGCAGGCGCCCCGCACGGGTTCTCCATCCTGTCTCCTCCTCCTCCTCCTCTTCCTCTTCATCCTTTCTTCCGCTCCTCCGTCGTTGGATTCCTGATGCTGTTCGCTCGCTCAGTCGGTCGGTCGTCGCTCAGAGTCAGTCTCGACGGCGAACCCACGTCGCTCTCCCGTTTCCGCTGGTCGTCCTTCCGCGAGTTGATGGTCCCCCGGACGAGTCTATGACGTTTTAATCTATCGTCAAGAGCGAGTGTGGGAGCAACCGCGTCTTGGTCCTCGACGTAACGGTCGCATCCTGATTCTAAACTGATTCCGCGCTTCGTTCAGGTCTTATGTAATCCTGATCCGCGAGTCGAGCGGATCGAGTGTATCGGTCGGTCGATTCTCGCAGGACGTCGCCAGCGATCGGAGATCCATTGTGAGATCTCTGCCTTTTTCTCGCTTCGGAGAGAGAGATCCCTTCGTCTGGACGTTTATCGCGCACCGATCCCAGGAATACTGCAATACACGTGCTGATCCTTTGGATCCTCGGAGATAGGCGACTTGGTCGGAGTCATCGTGTTCACCGCGTCGCGAGATCCATCGTACAACGTGGAGGTAAAGAAAGTTTCGCCCGAGTCTCCCTTCCCGTTTCGAGCTTTTTGCTCTCCTCTACTCGATTAGATCGTTCGTCTCGTCGGATGGGAAATCCATGTTGCGCGGACCCATATCACGAATTCCGTACTATGAATATCCCCGGGGAAGGTCGTTCGGTTCCATTCGCGCTCGTAAATTACTTTTTCACATCTGAGACGTATCTATGCCATATCGATATTCGATTCACCGCTATTGTAGCACGAATTCTTATTGCAATTTCACTTTGTCGTTAAAATCAATGATGCAGTCGTGCACCAGGGCCGTCCTGATGTAATCGATATAAATTTATAAGCTACTTCAAATAGTGCTTTGTGTACAAACGTACACATTTCTTGTACTTGTATTTGCAAATTTGTAAAACGTGAATCTAATCGTTTTAGAGATCATTAAGTATGATGTGCGCAAATGTCTCTACTTGAAGTACTTTATACATCCTTAATACTTAAACGCATATCCATTTAATTTAGATGGTAGCTCCCCAAAGTAGATCTCCTAGAAGCAAAAACCGTTGCCATTCGTCATGAGTTGACTGTTGAATGTTACTCACGGGTTTGTCGTTTGTTACAGCGTCGCAAGGAACGCGGGCGGATCGCCGTGGAGAACGTCCACGTGGTGGAAACGGCCAGCCTCGGAAATGGTAGCACTGGTGGCGGAGGCGGCGTCGGCGACGCGGCGGGTGGCGGCGATGCGGGCGGTGGAAGCAGCGGGATACCATGCGGACTGCCTTTCCAGGTGGGATATCGCGAGGCTGGACAAGAGTACACGCTCTATCTCCTCGCCACTCGCGAGCAGGACCGTGCCGAATGGATACGCGCGATACGTGCTGGTAAGCTTCGCACTCTTCCCGTTTTTTTTTCCTTTGCATTTATATTTAATTCGGATTTCGAGCGAATTTCGCTTCTCGTGGACGCTTCTTCCAGCCCAGCGACAAGTAGAGATCGATCCTCTATTATCTTCCTTTCGACTATAGGCTTTCAAATATATCGACTGTATAGAGGTTTTGATACAGTACAATCGTACTTCTCTCCGTTTAATATCGATTGCCTTAGCTCTCAGGTTTTCTTGCAAGCAAAAGAAATCTTATACATGTATTATATATTAAATATTTAAATAAACTGATAAACGTTGCGATTTTTATGTGATAATGCACAAGAGTGACGCTGGGATCCAAGTGCTATCGCCTCGCTCGAAAACGCATTATAAGTTGCAGTAAACTCAACATTCATGCATTGCAATGGTTGGAAAGGGTTAAGTCAATATTAAATTCTGTGGGATATATTCCGTGGCACTCGGTCATGCGCGTTTCACGTCGTTGCGAGAAAGAAGATGCGATTTCACTGCTGGCGCGCGCGGTCTGTCACTTGAAGCACGATGCATCATGCTTGAGACCGATTTGCGAGCTTTTACCCGTACTTTTCGTAGTATGCAGCGAGAACTCGGGCCTGAGCGGACGTTACCACGCGGGCCTCTGGAGCGGGAAGCGCTGGTCCTGCTGCCGATTATCGACACGCTCTGCCGAAGGCTGCGACACTTGCAGTTCCTGGTCCACGAAGCCAGCTGCGAACGCTACGAATCCGTCCTCGACGACGTCGATATCCGGCGGCACCGTGAACAACTCCATAATCATGTCCGATCATCGCTCGCAATCGACGCAGAATGCCGAGGCGAACAACAATCCGATAATCCAATCCCAAAGCCGCTCGACGATCGGTTCGTATTCCACAGTATATCGCATGCCTTTTTCCAATGTCATAATTGGCTCATTGGCCAATCGATACGCTTCTCATTTCGATGTTAAGCGCGAGAGCCCCCGGGATTACGGTCGTTTAACAGCAGATTCGTAAACAGTCACGCCCGCGCTAGAAATTAAACATTACTCAAAAGAGCGTTATTTATTTGCGTGCGATTTCTTTCCTCATTTCAATGTTTCACATGATACATTAATACATCAAAATATCGTAGCTGCATTTTGCCAAGCGATATTTGTTATATATAATATATATAGATGTTTATTATCAGCCGAGAAAAATCGTTCAAACATATGAATAATGCGTAAAACAAATAAATGATCAGCGATGCGTATGATCAGTTAATGTGTAATTAACTGATTTGCCGTTTTATCCCGTTAAATAGTTAGTGGCACGCGGTAACGAGTCTACCTCGTTTTAAGATTGACCGATATTCCATTCGCTCACTCTCTTGCCACAATACACACAATACAAAATTATTGATGGATTTATCGAAGCGAAACAGTAGATTTCCTCTACAGGGAACATTTTATTTTCTTCGTGCAATCGTCGGGCTAATATGAGCTCGTGAGAAAAAGGTTTCCAAACAATTGATTTTCTGAATTCGGATTTCAAATCTCGTCTGACAACTTGGAATGTCTCAAATACGATCTCTAGAATCTTTCTAACTTGGAGAACTTTCTGTATGCATTTTCAAAGTTGCAACGTTTAAAGTGTCAATGTCTAAAACTAGACGTTACGCGGAATTTTGTATACGGCTTTCGCGAAATCTTTAATGAGAAAAGTTAAATCATTATTAGAGACTGTATTTAGAACCATAGAAAAGTTTAGTTCTATCAAATAACTCTCCGTCTCGAGAATAATCAATTGATGAATGCACGCTGGCACGTTCGTCGATGTACGTGTCCGCATACGTGTGCAGATTTTCGATTTTTTAAAAGTCTTGCTTTTGAAGCTTCCGTCGGGACGAGCCGGCCGAAAAACTCTGAAAAAGAGCGTTTGCTGTAAACAGGACAGTATCCGAAACGGCGTGATGTCAGCTGCTGACGTCTGTCACGAAAACTTTTTCTCGTGGACAACGGAAGCGTGATTTTGGCGTGACAATTTTGTGCGCCGTCGAAACGTCCGAGACTTTTCGAACTGCAGGATCGAAACTTAAATCGCGTCGCGTCGCATCACAAAATCGTCTCGGTCAAGTCATTCTTCCCCAATAACTCGAGTGTCCTAGTTTCTTTATCGCTCGGGGGCAAGACAACCTTTCGATATCGCTGATAATGCTTCCGATGCTGCGTATCGGTAATTGAAATTTCGCATCATTGCGATTTGTAATGAACGCATTTCCTCGAACTAGAGGAGAGATAACAAAAGAAATCCAGTCTCTTCCGCCGTGGATTTACTTGATTTGAAAAAGAGCTTATTTTCACCTTGAATTCCTCTTTAAATCCGTATTTTTTGAAGAAGAGGGATTATGTATTGCAGAGCTATGGAAAGCTTATGGGAAGCTTTGTAACGCATAATCTCCAGTTTGTTCGAATACGGATTTAACGTGGTTTGAAAATACATTTTCCGATTATAACGCTTATAAAATATATTTAAGCCCGAATTTTTTATCCGATCTACGACAGCATCTGCTATTTGCGTGGCGAATAGAGACAAATAGTGCATCCACGAGCAAGTGACGCGAATGCCACTTTTTGTCAAGGAAAACTTATTATTAGATAGTCTTTTATTATAAAAATCAATACGTGCTATCACGGACGCTTGTACACATTTCCGTCTTACGATCACATATAAGATTACGATACCGATCACTACACAAACCGCGAATATTAACACGTTTCAGACAACGTCGCGCTGCACTACAAGACAATAATCCCTGATTGTCGCCTCTTGGATGATGCTTTCGATAGCGTAACTTCTTCGTATACATGGTTTATCTCTCCCGAGTATGTTGATTTATGATCCATTTGCGTTAGAGTCGAGGGTGAATATATTGACGATGAACCGCGCGAGGAACCTGATGCGCTCGTCTTTGAACACTTCCTTGAACAAAGTCGACCTACTTAATGGAAAATTGAATCTTTTAATCGCAGATCTGAATATATTGCGTTTGATGCATCGAAGATGCGTTACATGTCAGGAACACAAGAATTTAATTTAGGAGTCAAATCGAGTCCGCGATTTCCACGAACCTCTAATGTGGCAGAAACAGACGCGGATTGACTTGATTATTAGCTCATCCACCATCATAGAGGCACTTGGTGCGTAGCTTCGTCAGATCTCAGGTTTATCACTTAAACTTTTCCAATAGTTCTAGTGGACTTGATAATGTTACAGCCATCATCCGATTAACGATTATCTCAACTCGGCCGGAGCAATCGCTCAGAGCGTTTCTCGATAAACCGAAATAAAGTTCCAACATTATAATACCCTGCTTTAGCGTATAACGATCGTTCTATTAATCTCGGATCGGTGACTTAATCACGAGTTACCGCAGACTTCGCGTTTAGCCAAATTATCATTTGTGATGTAGTGCCGACCTTTGCATTGTTTCCACCGGGGTGAGAGGGTGAAGGGAGAAAGAGGCTTGCATTTATGCATGCAATATTCGATTCTCGGTGCTTCCAGCGCGACAGGAAGCAGCTATATACCTTAGCTCAAGACGCACATCTTAATTTATGACGTGCTGCATTTTGTCTGCGAGATTGCGGCGACGCGAGGTATCGCCGGGGATCTCGCAAACCTAACAGATTGCGGATACGCAGCTCGTGTTACTCGAGACTCAAGTATTTTTCGAGTCTCTATTAATTTTCAGGTTGGGCACAGAGTAGCCCCGCCTCACTCGTTTAGATCTCGACAAGTGTCGGTCCTTGATCCTTTTCTTCTCGTTTTTTCTGAATATCGCTCACGGGCCTCGTCTGCCGGGTCTGTCCGGGTCCAGCCGCTTTAATTCGCCCGACGCGATATCAGACGTGACACGACTCCATTATACGAACGTCGAGTAGGTCGAGCACGCAATTAACAAGTTTGCTTGACTACGACGGTGCACGGCGAGGCGCTACAGTTAGCAAATGAATGCTTGCCGAGAGCGAAATCTTAACTATCTCTGACGTTGCAGTACGGGCGCATCATGAAATGCAGTCGGCCTTTCTTTTCTCGAGCATCCTCGACTCGTCGTACTGGAGTACGTATCGCGTGAATACCGCAATAAGCCCACACGTGTTCCTCCTCTTTCCCGCCCGGGATATTTTCTTTACGCCCGCGCCGAGGCGATATCCCGAATGCGCGACTCATTACGAGGACTTCGAATCGTGCGTTGGTGTCGCTTGCGTCCCCCAACTGCCACCCGATAAAATGTCAAATCGATATTTGTCTCCTCGTTCCTGATCGGTTTTATTTTTTCTAACTACTTCCGTGTTTCCTGAGCGCTCTTCATTCACCGAAGAGCACATGCAAGAAGGCCAGAGTGTGTTAAGACAATTGGCACGTCAGAGAGCGTGCCGCGAAATAAAAGCACGCAGAACCACAGCGGATACTCCAACACACTAAAAGTGAGAGAGAAAGAAAGTTCGATTAAATAACCGATAGAGCGCAACCAGTTCGAAATTCACCAAGTTGGTTCAATCGAGGCGGCAGGGGCGAGGAAAAGGGGTCGCGAGAAGAAAAAGGGGAAAGGGACGACGTGGCGCAGCGATGGCGGAACTAATGTTCCCCGAGAAAGTCCCGAAAGCACCACCTGAGCGAACCCGAGCCCGCTCAGTCAGTGTAATCGCGTTCACCGCGGCATAGCTGTGCCCTTTTGCGAATCTCATCCCTGCTCGATAGGGAGAGAAGCTGTTAAATCCCGCGACCTTTAGTGAATCTTCAAGAAGACCTCGCGGGGAACTCGCGTAGTCTTCATCTCAAATCTCGGGAATGTGAAGTGGATATCGTCGAAGGTAGCTTCCGGCTGATCAGGAGACGTGTCACGAGATGACTAATCTGATGGTACTACTAATTGATTAAGGGTGGTTCTCTCAAGCGAAGAGAGTCGCGTCTCTCGAGCGCGTTTGAGACGGGTAACTGCAAATGTCGATATGCCGTTATCTATTGACGCCAATGAGTGCTTCGGATATCTGTTGGACATTTCAATGTTGTGGTCACATTAGGAGATGTATTATATATATCTTTGATCTTCTTGGGACTTAAACCTGGAAAATCTCTTAATTAGAAGTTACTGTCCTTTTTTTCCAGGATAAAGTAACAAGTGAAAATTCTTGAACAGAAGTTCACGGTAGCTGTTTATCGTTAATTACACTTTAAATTGTTTGGTTCCGGTATCGTGCAAATCTCTTGCTTACGGAAGTTTGGATAGACGTGTCATTGCCGTTATTACCTTGTCTGCCTGTGCGCATATGTATAATGTAGCAGGCATCGCGTCACGTTTGCACAAGTTAAATTATCCGAAGGGCACGGCTGACTCGACTGCAAATAGATCGCTCACCGATCGCTCCATCGCAGTGAGAAGCCGTTCTCCTCCATTATATTAAACGAATCTACACGCACATTAAACTTAAACGTAATGGAACACGTGATTCTCTTTACACACAAATCGAAGACACGATATTACATGTCTACACTCTTTTCAAAAATTTCAAGAACAATAAATATTTAATAACAATTTCGATTACGTGTTATTTGATAGAAAAATGGATTATATATTATTGAAAATTAGAAAGTCGATGTTAAAATATTAATAAATGCGTTTTAATGCATGCCTGTGGCCACTTTTGTTTGCCACAGGCCAAAGTAGCTGCATATCAGTATCCGTGAGCTAGCTGTTAAGACACGACACTTGCGAGGTCTCTTGTCAATCTTGCTCTCGATTCAGGTAGGATTATAGTGCCTTTTACGGGGATAGCCGGTTCTAGTAGTTCCTAACCGCTAGTTCGGCGTACCGGTTTCGTCCTGCAAAAATCTCTCCAGCCTCTTGTGATCCCTCTCGCTTTTTAGCCGTGTTTGGTCAATGATGCGTGTCACGTTATTACTGTCGGCTATACCGCTTTCCTATGTACCACCTCTTACATCATATCCTCGAGCTACTTCTCTTCCTCGCTTCAATTGCTTATTGGAAATTTTATTAGCTCGGACAATTTGTTTACGCTACATTCTATAAATATGGTGAATTTCTGGAATTTTACATGTGAGATGAAGCACACATCTCACGCAACGACGTGTAAGCAACATAAAAAAAGAATAGAGAACCAATAAGAGAGAGTAATTTTTAATAAGAGGAGATCAAGTTGAAATACGGAAATTTCTGACCTGCACGGTTCTTTATCTGGTATTTTAGGCTCTTATGGGCACCAGCGCATAAATTCAAGTGTATATTTGGATATTGGACTGTCAGGGATGTTCCTGTAACGTGCAATTGCGTCTCAATAGAGATGTATTCACGATTACAAGGACCACAAATGGAAAACCGTTGTAAACAGCACTTCGATCTATCTGCTGCTCGGGTATCGACTCATATATCGGCAAATACATGATCTTTCGTTTGTTTTGTATATTAAAGGCGACAGTCGTTGGCACATTTAATATCATATACAGTAATTGGCACTTGCAATTGTTTAGGTTAGAATTGCAAAAATTTTCATAAATGTATTAAATAAATAATTAGTACAATCCATGATAATATTAAAAACAGTTTCTTATCAGTTATGAGTATAGTATAGTTATTAATATAGTGTTTAGGCCCGCTTCTACCAATGCCGTTTAACTTTAACCGTAGTTTAACTCACTCTTCGTCCTTTTCTAACTACCTGCCTTAGAAAGAGACGAAGAATGAGTTAATCGACGATTAAATTAATTGGACTTTGGTCGAAGTGGCCCTTATTAGTATAGTGTCAATGACTGTAGCACTGCCAACGACTATCGCCTTTACCCTATATTATATTGCGGATCATATCAAGCACAATTATTAGTTTATTGCTTTTTTATTGTATTCTACTGAAATGAGTCATCTCTTGATCTTTGCATTCCGATCCAAATTGTCTCTTACGACTCGTATAAAAGATTCGTCAGCTATCTCACGCGGATATTCGGTTGGACCAAATCGTTTAGTTAGCAACGTTTAACAATGTTTGAATACCTCGTACTTGCTCTTGCTTTTTGGTGCCATAGTCAAGGACATGTGTTCGCAGAACTTGATACAATTCGCGATCTACCGATACCGCTAAATACAACTCGACATAATTGCAATGAAACTGCAGGTAAACTCCTTTGCAATAATACATTGCATTTGCAAGTGCTACACATTGTCGATAATAAATAAACGAAATTTTCTGATAATCGAAATTGTATTCGTTGCTTCTCATTTCTCTCTAATGTGGTTATCAGTTATCACTACTAAATCCAGTGATTTCTCGTGTTTTATCTTCTTTTTTTACAAAAACTATCTTAGAAAGATAAAAAGATGAAAAGAACGATGTGAAACATTATTTATATGGTTTTTATTATTAGAAGAATTTTGTTAATTTTTCTATTTTTTATTCAGCTTTCCCATTAGGAAAGTTAAACAACACACCGGTGGTTACCATGAATGGACATTATAACTATCACGTGGGTCAGCAAATAATTTACGTATATGGTCAACAGCAGTTTAAACGATTGTTCACGGCTAATAATCTTGAGGAAAAATCAGTGGGCGGAGATTATCTGATTACTTCTGGTATCGGAGCGCATAAGCTTCATCTTCGTAGACTCTGTTGGAACAAAGCTCGCCAAGTCTGTGTTCATGAAGGAGGTAAAAGGAATAATAAAGGAACAATTCACAAAATGTTAATATCGAACTCTAATATCATCATTGATCATTAAATTAATGACATGCGTGCTTGTATAAATAGTTTAACATTGCATGTTATTGTGAATTAGGTTAATGTTGCTATTCGATCTTGGAATGGAATTTTATGAGAATACAATTAATCGAATCGAATCATTTTGGTGCACATGCTAGTATGTAACTTAAGATCTCGTTCAGATTTTTTTATATTTTACACGGGATTAGGTCAGTTGGCGGTTATCAATTCGTTTTCCGAAGAGAAGATTCTTTTACGTATGCTGCAAGAGAACAATTTAACTGTAGCTTGGCTCGGAATTCACGATCTTTACGAAGAAGGTGACTGGGTTACTGTCAAAGGGGAGCCGTTGGGAAGTACAGGGTACACCAGTTGGATAACGTTATTTGGACAATATCCGCAGCCTAATAATGGCGGTGGTACTGAACATTGTGCAACTCTTGCTATCGAGGGTGGGAGGGTGGGGATGAACGATCTCACTTGTAACGCATGGAATTTACCCTTCTTTTGCGAGATTACTGTATAAAATTATATATACAAGCATCTGCTATAAGTATCACAAATATGATCCTTGAAATAAACAATCGCATTGATCTGGGAATGAAAGCATAATAAACTGAAAGTTAACGCCTTTTTATTGTTATTTTTTATTGCTCCTAATATCATAATTATTTTTAAACTATTAAGAAGTGTAATTATCGTTATGCGTCATCATATAAGATGACAAGCTTGTCCATATTATCATCTCTCTACTTTGTTTTAATATTTTATATGGATGTTTATAATTATAAATGACTCACTCTCGTGATGTAGTTGACCTGACTCTCAGATTATCACTTACTAAATGTATATAAGAAACGGACTATCTGTATCCGGTTATCTGTATCATTATATAGGAACAGCTGACTGCGGCGACATTACCCGTTCAAGTATTCTTTAATCATCCTTGGTTTTTGGTGTCAAGTGTAAGTGTATATGATCATGTAAAGTGACACGATTCATAATCTTCCGTTACCGTTATAAGCCGAGATAACAAACAAAAGTGCAGTGAAATTGCAGGTAAAGCTCTCTCCAATAACTTAATTTATTCACAAATGCGAGATGAATGAGAAGAGTAAAGTTTTTTGACGTTTTACAATTCCATGATATTTTTAATTGTTGTCCTATTTTCCATTTAACTTTTTCATATTGGATTAATCTTTAGAGTTAAATTATTAATAACAGACTTGATTTTATATAAATCTTTAGATTTTGTTAAATATTAAGATTCTATCAATTCTTTAGAAAAGATAGATAAGAAGTTGGTTATTAATATAAATAGATATAATATTACGTGGGCCAACAAGTATTTTAAGTATGCAATAAGCAACACTTAAAGCGATTATTATCGGACAATAAACGTGCAGAAAAAGTAAATGATGATTATCTCGTTACATCTGATATCGGAGTGCACAAGTTCTATTCTCACAAACGTATTTGGAATGATGCTCGGAAGTCTTGTATCGAGGATGGAAATAAAATATTGTTAATGTACAATATATATCCTTATATTAATATATATCCTTGTATAAGTATAATATATACTATTGTATAGTTAATATACAATATATCCTTAATGTCAAACCATTGTCGTTAGTTTTTAAGTTTTTAATTGGCATATAGGTATTACACGTGTTTTAACATTATTACATGCTATATTAATTCAAAAGTTAACATAATGACGATAATAACTTATGAACACTGAATGAAAGACTTTTTATTATACTTTTACACAATCAGGTCATTTGGTCATTTATTAATCCTCGGTTTCCGAGGAAAAGGATTTTCTGTTTTATTCGATAAGACATGTGTACATTATAGTACTTGTATTAGTAATATTTGATTATCTAAAAATGCCTTCCAGACATCTATCTAGCTTCCTTTTTCGTATATGAATACTTTCTTCGGCAACTAGAATATTATTGAATTTCCTGCTTTTTATCATCATTTCTCTCTTTATGCCTTATTTTCGTATGCTGGAGTAATCCGTTGAGCCTCAGGATTTGTTCGGCAAAGTCTGATTTCTTCCGTAGAGTTGAGTCCTTTTTAGAAAAGGCAACTGCAATACAAGTAAAGCGGACACATACATAAGCGGCAAATACATATGTAACAGCACTGTATATAGATGGTATAGATATAGATTCGATAAGAGAAAAGTGACTGGTGCTAAACGAAGTTGAATGTAATCGCATCAACTGATATATAATGATCTCCTGACAGATATGTCGCGTGATATTGCGTTACATGCACGAGATGATGCGCAAGAAGGGTGCGAGAATTTATTTACAGACTATAAGCAAGAGATTGCAAAAAGAGGAGGAAAGTTGAGAAGGCCTTGAAAACTTAAATACTGTTACGGTTTATATGCTATAATATCGTACATTATATAAAAGATAAATATAATATATCCTCCAGAAGAGAGTGAGATCATAATCCGTGTTAAATAATCAGGAAATACATAAAATAGAAATGTGTAATTATTTTGAAATTTATAAAAATTAAAGATTTTAATATTTTTACACATTTCAATGTGAGATTGCAGAATCGATTTATGTAATATTCAAGATATCGGAGAGCCCAGTACATAAATATAAAATGCACATTCGAACTGTCAGAAATGTTCCATACGCAGTTACGCAGTTTCAATGGAGATGTGTCTGCGACCGCGAGGACAGCATAAGGAAAATCATCGTAAAACTTCGATCTACCTGCTTGTGTATCGATTTGTATATCGGCAAACATACAATCTTTCATTTTGCGTATTGCATATCATATTGCGCATGTCATATCCGGTAGCAAGCATGGATATTTCCTCGTTACTTCATTATTGTGTTCAAAATAATTCAGTTCTTGATCTCTCTCTAACCTGATTCAAATTGTCTTTCCAAATGAGTATAAAAGACTCATCAGCCATATTACGGATACTATTTCAAACAGCATTACTCAGCGCAGTAACATTTAATAATGTCTAAATACTTTCTATTTGTTCTTGCTTTTTGGTGCTATTATCGAGGACATGCGTTAGCACAAAATGACTTGATTCACAGTCGTCTACCGATGTTGTTTAACTCTACTCATTATAATCGTAATGAAACTACAGGTAAATTTTGCAACAATACATTTCATTTGCAAGTGCGAGGCATCACAGTTAAAACACTTTTTTGTGCTTACATGATTTTTGTGAACATGTAAGTTATCAGTGTGAAATCTATGCATTCTCGTTCATTCATTTTCTTTCTTGCAAAAAATCTAAATTATTTTTATATAAGATAGAGGCGCCAAATATATCATTTATATATCTTTATCATTAAAGATATTCTATCGATTTTGCTATTTCTCAATCAATTTTCTTGTCAGGAAAATTAAGCACACCAGTGGTTAATTTAAATGGACAGAGTAATTATTACGTGAATTAGCAGACAATCTATATATATGATCAACAGCACAATCAATCGTTATGGGATAGCAACGGTAATAATAATACGGAAAAATGGCTAGCCGCAGGCTATGTGATCACGCCTGGTATTGGAGTGCACAAAGTTCATCTTGACGAACTCAATTAGAACAAAGCTCGCCGAGCTTGCGTTCAGGAAGGAGGTAAAAGAAATTGGTGCAATACTTTATCATACTCTAATAGCATCTGCATTGCTGTTCTAGTAGTAGCATATGTCCTTTTGGATAATTGACTTTACATGTTTTTGATTGTGAATTAACAGATATCGTTATTCGATTTCTATATGTAGCTTCATATTGAACTTTTTAAGTAAAAGTACACAATCAACAAAGCATCTTATCGTTTAGATACATATATAATATTATATATAATAAAAATATCAAACGAATTTCTTATATTTTATATCGGATTAGGTCAGTTGGCGATTATCAATTCAGCTTCCGAAGAAAAGCATCTTTTACGTATGCTGCAAGAGAAAACCTTATCTTCAGCTTGGCTCGGAGTTCATGATCTTTATGAAAAAGGTGACTGGGTTACTGTCACAGGTGTTCCTTTGAAAGATATAGGATTCACTAGATGGACGGTATTCAAAAATAATCCTCAACCCGATAATGGTTTTGATAATGAAAATTGTGCAACTCTCTATTTCGAAGGTGGTATGAATGACGGCAATTGTAACACATGGAAGTTACCCTACTTTTGCGAGATTTCTACATAAAATTGTATGCACGAGAACATCTATGATAAATATTGCAAATATTGTTCTTGAGACAAATAATCTCAAAAAATTGATCTGAGAATGTAAAAACCTAATAAACTGATAGTTAAATCTTTTTTATTTATTTTTAAGTGATTATCTTTATCATATATGAGTATATCTCAGTTATATCATCAGTATTATTAAGCATTTTGTTGATGAGTAGAATAGATTGATTCTAGCAATTTGTCGTAAAAGCACTTCAATTTGCCTACTTCCTTATTTTGATTCATACATCGTGGCAAACGTGGATATTAATTTATTGCCTCTTTATTGTGTCCCATCGAAACAATCCAGCTTTTGAACTTTGTACGTGACTTGATTCAGAGTATCCCGTGTAATAGGTATAAAAGATTCATCGACTATCTCACCGCAGACATTCTTTCACGATATTGTTCAGTAGCATCATTTGATCATGTTCGAGTATTTTGTACTCGCTTTTGCCTTTTGGTGCCAAATTCACGAATATGTATTCGCAAAAACTAATACAATTTACAAAGGCAATCTACCAACACAAATAGCACCATCAGAAATACCGGTATTGCTAAACACAAGTGAACACAATTGCAGTGAGAATGCAGGTAAATTTCTTTACCATAATATATTTTATTTGCATATACGTTACATATAGAACGAACGAAGCTTTCAATGTTCAAAATTTTTTACTTAGTTTTAACTCTTTTTATTTTTCTTTTAATCTTAGTATAATTGCGTAGTTTCTTGATGTAGTTTGCAATTGGAAGATTTTGTATCTTACATTATTTTCTTCGTGAATATCAAGTGTTACCATTGAAATTCTTGTGATTCATCCGCTAACATATTACACAAGCAAAACAGATTATTTTTTAGAAAGATAGAAACTCGAGAAATATTATTTATTATTTTTTATTATTAAACGATATTAAATATTATACTGAATATTAAAATGAATATTGAAAGAATTCTGACAATGTTTTCATCAGGGCAGTTAAATAACGTACCGGCAAATGGGCATAATAATTATCATGTGGGCCAATTAATATTTTACGTATATGGCGAGCAGCAATTAAAACGACTATTACCAGATAATAACCTGAATATTAAACCGGATAATAAACATACAGAAAAATTGAAGAAAAATGATTATCTCATCACGCCTGGCATCGGAGCACACAAGCTTCATTCTCGCAAAGTTACTTGGAATAAAGCTCGTCAAGCTTGTATTCAAGAAGGAGGTAAAGGAGATAATTTGGATGGTTTGTCGTATAATTATCGATTAATAATCTTCTCATCGGCATATGTCATTGCATACTATACCAATTAAACAATTAACATGATGATACAACAACTTAAACATTAAGTGAGAGAATTCTATTATTACACCTTTTTATTATACGATTAGGTCATTTGGCGATTATTAATTCGGCTTTAGAGGAAATGATTCTTATACATATGCTACAAGACAAAAACGTAACCGCGGGTTGGCTCGGCCTCCACGATTTCTACGAAGAGGGTGATTGGGTTACCATTTTAGATGAATCCTTAGAAAGCACAGGGTACACCAGGTGGACGACTAAATGGCCAAACGAACCCAATAACGCCGGTGGTGATCAAAATTGTGCGACCCTTATTACCTGGGGCGGAATGGCTGATATAAAGTGTGATCTTTCGTATTCCTTTTTTTGTGAAATTTCTATATGAAATGTTTCGTCGAGCGCGCGTTTTCATTATAAATTGCGATTCCCGTTAACATAATTAATTGTACCGATCCGAAAATGAGTTGATAATAAACTGACATCTAAAATTATTTTTTATTGATTCTTATACATATTTCTCACATGGTAATATTTATTATTATTCAGTACTGTGTTACTGCACAAACGAATGTTGGCTGTATATTACGTCATTATTTCAAAATTACTCAGTAGCAAAATTTAACGATGTACTTCTTAATTATTCTTGCTTTATGCTATCAAAGTCATAGAGATATGCGGTTGATACGACCCGCGAGCTTCCGTTATCGCTAAACTGAACTACACTAGATAACAGTAGTGTAGTTGCAGATAAAATTTATTCTACTAGTATATTTCATTTGCAAATAAATATTAATGAGCAAAATAAACTTTCTGACGTTCTAAATTTCTTATAGTTTGCTTTATTTTTGTCATTCTTCTTTTTAATTCAAAGACTTTTTAATTAAATAATTTTTTGATTGGATTAGCATGTCTGTTCTTACCCATTTGTCTTCACAGACATTGAACGTATTTTGTCAATTGGCACAAAATATGTGCAGCTAACGAATCTTTGCGATTCACTCGCTTTTTATAGATTACGTAATTAAAAACGTATAGTTTTTAGAGAAAGAAAGATGGATATGGAAAGATAAAAGAAGCGAAAACATTCTTTGTTTCAAGAAATAATAAGATAATTTGATATATTTCCTTTATGAGATGACTTACACCAGAAAACAACAATTAGTGGGAACAGCACTTACATAGTTGCCAAATAATATAATAAATAAAATTAATTTTTAATTAAATATTAATTTTTAATTGAAACCCTCCACCCCGATTCGAGTAAAAAGCACTCAATGCGAGAGTGGCGATTAATTCGGAAGCCGAAGAAAAAAACATTACTACGGCTTGGTTCAGACAGTACAATACAATACAATCTTTACAAAGAGGATGACTGAGTTACTATTAAGGGCGATACCATAGAAAATACAAGATTCATTGGATAAACGACAAAAGAAATTAATTAATTTAATTTAAAAAAGTAAGAAATAAACAACTCGATAATTACAATGGCGAGGAGAATTGTGTTACTCTTATGAGAAATTAATAACGATATAAAATAAAGCTCTTTTTGCCTATAAATATTACAAATATTATTTTTAAAAACCACATGGATAATCATATTGATTAAAAAAAAGAAAATTATAAATTGACAATCAATTCTTTCTTGATACTTGCGTATTTATTATAATTACATTTATCATTAGACACTTATTGCTAAATAAGAGCTTTCTAATATTTCTACTTATCTATAAATTTATTAATATTTGTACTTATTACGAATTTATTCTTTAAGCATGCGCTTATACACACATACACATATTTTTCTCTCTTTTATAAATCTTCTTCAATTCAATCATCTTTTATAAAATATTCTTTCATTTCATTTTATTCGAACAGCAGTATTTATAGATATACATATTGTATTCGTTGCACTACTCATGCGGCGTGATGATAACATCTTATAGTCTATCAATTCTCTCCAAGGCTATTCCACCTTTATCATACGAACGTCTTTATAAGACCGCTAAAATATTACTGAATTTTCTACTTTTCATCGTCGTATCTCTTCCTTCCTACTTTATTTCCGCTCGCTGAAGGAATTCGTTTATCTTCGAGATTTGGATACCGTAAGTTCTTCCAAAGAGCTGGATTTCTCTTAAAAAAGATGACTTTGCTACAAGTAAAGTTCGCATGTATCTGAGCCAGAAATACGTAGTATATGAAATGTACGTTGATAGATATACATTGGATAAACAGTGCGAGACACAGTTCAATGTAATCATATTGGTATAAATAACCTAATGATCTTTTACTGGATATATTATGTAACATGTGTTATGTATACGAGCTGATGCAAAGAAAGAATGCGAGAATTTGCAGTTTAGAGATAAAAGATTGCGAAAAGAGAGCTAAATTTAAAAATTTTAACAACTGCAAATTTTAAGTATTGGGAAATCTTCTTCTTTAATCGTGTATAATCGTGTCTTTTTATGTTTTTTTATTACACGCATCTGATATCTATTAGCTTTATGACGTAATTCGTTATCATTTGCCGAACGAGTATAAAAACGGACGGATGTAGCTATATATCGCTAGATTTATTCGAGACTACTCAATTCAGCAATACAACATTTAATCATGTTTAAGTACTTAATTGTTCTTGCTGTTTTATGTCAAATGCAAAATACAATTGCACAAAGTGATACTCTTCCGTTACCACTACCTGGAAGTAAGACGAATTGTAGTCAAATTTCAGGTAAAGTTTTCTGACATTATACATTTTCTTACAGTTTTGTTATATCTTCTTGATCTTTTCTTAATTTTTTTGCAAATGATAAAATGCTTTTTATATGTTTCGGTAAATATTAAGATAATTCTGTTAATTCTGCTGTAGGAGAGAATAAAAAACCGGTGATTAATATGACTGGATATAATAACTATCACATTGATCAGCAAGTATTTTATTTATTTAACGGGCAACAATTAAAACAATTATTATTGAATAATAATAATACGAAGAAAGGGATAAAAGACGATTATATCATCACACCTGGTATGGGAAGGCACAAGCTTCATCTTGATGCAGTTACGTGGAATGTTGCTCGCCGAGCTTGTATTCAGGAAGGAGGTAATAGAAATCATTCGTGATATGTCATTAATATCGAATGAGCATTGTTAATGTTCTGTCAACTGAAGAATTAACGTGCTAATAGTAATGGTAATGGTACTAACTTAAAACTATCGAGACATAAATCTTATTATTACATTTAGGTCATTTGGCCGTTATCAACTCGATTTCTGAGGAGAAGTTGCTTTTACATATGATGGAAGAGAAGAATATAAGCACAGCTTGGCTCGGTCTTCACGATCTTTATCAAGAGGGTGACTGGGTTACCATTTTAGACGAGCCTATAGAAAATACAGGCTATACCAGGTGGTCGACTAAGTGGTTTCCAGTAGTAAATCCTAATAACGCTGGTGGCAATCAAAATTGTGCGACTCTTATCTTTCCGGAAGAGGGAATGGACGATGTATATTGTGGCCACTCAGTTCCTTTCTTCTGTGAACAGGAGTGTAAAATCGTGCAACATTAAAAATATATCAATATTTGAAATATTATCGTATATATCTTTGTAATAATATATATATGCATGTAAATGTATTACACGTAAACGTGTACCAAACATCTTTATTCTTTTGTTGTAATCTGAAGATTCGATTTTTCGAAATTTTTTCTTCTAGATATTCATGTTGCTTAACTATTGAAATGTTTACATGATAATAAAACTTTTTGCATAGAGTTTTATCTACATATTATAATTATAATATTACATTTTATAAAAGATATATTTCCTAGTCACTGCAGTTAATCATGTCAAATGTAATGTAATAAATGTAATCCATGTCAATGGATAAAATATATAATATATGTAGAATTCATTAAAATCATAATACATGTATAGCGAATTCATTAAAAACAATCAAATAGTTTGACTTTATATTTTATTGCATTTAGTAGAAACAAATTATTCATCAATTAGGTAATCACCATCATTGTTTATAATTCTTCGAATTCGAAGTGATTAAATTGATGATTAAATCATCGATTTTCACTGGGCATCTAAAGCGTGGTTTGTCTTCTAAATTAAAATCACTGTGTCTACAACTCGCAAACCATTTTCTAACTGTTCTAGTAGCCACTACAGCCTTTCCATAGACTTTACAAATACTTTTGATAGCAGCAGAAACATTTGCACCTTCTCTAAACTTAAATAATATGACACAAATGCACTTTATCAATTCCCATTTTAAATTAACAAATATAGCAGGTAAATGCAATGTAAATACTAATGCCACGCGCAAATAACAGTTGGAAGTGTCATCTTTACAGCAGTATATAATGTATAGACATTATCAATATTGTTGCCTGTGTTACAATACGTTGTATAATTTTGATATCATTATATATATTAGGTTATTATATCATTTCTATCGTATTTGGTGCGCTTATTTTCGACGCACAATATATTAGATCGGTCTGGGACATCCTATATAATATCACATATATCACACTCGACTGTTTAATTGGAGATTTATTTATAACATTCGTGAGAAAGAGAGCAATATCCGCAAATAGAGAGTTATTATAAAAAGTTTCAACTCTGGACTAAAAGTTTCAATATATGGAGTAGGTTTTTCTCATTTGGCATATTATTAAATTTTTCAATTATTTGCAGTGCTAACATCTCGATGTCATTAATTTCCGAATTTTGTCATGTCAGTGACGTTTAAACGCTCTATCTCATGATCCTAACTCAGGTTATCATTTATAAAGTTAGTACAATTCTTGGCTATGTGTCGCATCATTGCTTCGATGTATTGCTCAACTTAGGAACGTTTAACGATGTTCAATGTTTTTCCTTAATTATTTTTGCTTTTTACTGTCAAGTTCGAGGACTTCACTTACATCAAGTGATTACTCGGAACCTTCCATTAACGTTAAACTTAAATAAGCCGGATTGCAGTGAAATTGTAGGTAAAGCTTTTCTCTGAATACCATTTATTCAACAAGTGCGGAATAAACGTGTAAAGTGATAATTGATGATGAGAAAATTGGTGACAATTCCTAAGTTTTTTCTTTTACTGTATTTTTACTATTTTTTCTATATCTTCTTTTTAACTTTTTTCGTTGTGATTAATCCTTTCTATTTAAGTTGCTATAAAACAAAAATTGTCTTCGACGAAATATTTTTTTATATATTTTGGGAACTATTATATTTATGTTACTTGGTCATTATTAACTCAACTTCCGAGGAGAAAATCCTTTTACGTATGATGCAAGAGGAACGTATAACCACGGCTTGATTTAAACTTCATTATCTTTATTAAGAGGTTACCATTTTAGATGAACTTTTTAGAAAATACGGACTGTATCAGGTAGTCGACTAAATGTTTCCAATAATCCTAATAACTAAAATTATGCGATTCTCATCTCTACAGGAGAAGGAATGGACAATGCTTAATTATATCTCAGTTCCTTTCTTTTGTGAACTCTTGCGCAAAATCGTGCAACATTAAAAATATATCAATAATTGAAATATTGTCGTCTTTATTTTTTGTAGTAACATATATGTATATGTATTAATTAATGTACACATATAGCAAGCATCTTTATTCATGTTTGTTGTAATTATATATGTATAATATTGTATTTTCAGGATTGTTCCATTAAGCACACTCCATCGTTTCAATGGAGATTTACTTGCAACTTTCGTGATAATCGTAAATATACAGTTATTACAGTAAAAAGTTTCAATTTCCGGCTACAATTTGCAACATGTAGAGTAGATTGTTACCCTTTTGCATATCAGGTTATTAAATATTATAATCATTTGCAATGTCAACATGTTAATATCAGTATTTTGTTACGCGTATCTTTATTTTATCATGCGTCTGATATTTACTAGCGGAGTGTGCTCATGACCTAACAGGTTATCATTTTCAAAATGAGTATAAAATAAACGGTCTCGACTATGTATCAAATCATTACTTCGGTACATTATTCAATTGTCAGGGCAATTATCAGGAACGTTTCACGATGTTCAAATATTTCTTAATTATTCTTGTTCTTTGGCAAGAAACAAAGCAAGAAGAACATCAAGTTCGAGGACACTTTACACCAAGTCATACTAGATTAATTACTCATCATCCCATTACTCCAATATCCAAATAAGATGAATTGCAATGAAAGTCGAGGTAAAGCTTTCTCTGATAATACAATTTATTCACAAGTGCGGAATAAACAAGTATAAAGTTGGTGATAATAATTCCAAAGTGTTTTTACAGTGTTTCGCATTGCATTTTTCGATTTTCTTTTGAATGTGTGCATAGTGATTAATCTATCTAAATTGCTATGTAAAACAAAAACTGTCCCAGACGAAATATTTTTTATATAGTTTTGGGAATATTAAGACTGTTTTATCAATCCCTGCTTTAGAGGAATTAAATAAGAATCCAATGGTTACTCTAAATGGTTACAACAATATTCACGTGGGCCAGCAAATATTTTACATATACAACGTGCAGCAATTAGAAGGATTATTACCGAATAATACACATACGAAAAAATTAAAAGGTGACGGTTGGCTTATTACACCTGGTAGTGGAGCGCATAAACTTCATTTGCGCAGAGCTACATGGAATAACGCTCGCAAGGCTTGTATCCAGGAAGGAGGTAATAATAATAATTCATAATATATCCTTAATATGAAACAAGCATTACTACCTATTAATGTCGTAATCGATATATATGTTATTGCCTGCTATGGATGCGGTCCAGCACTATAAATGCTTCAAAATACTTTTTATGCTTATTTTTATTTGAAAGAAGAAAAGAGATGGAAAGTGTTTTGTGAAGCATTTGTAGCGCCAAGTGATGGACTTATATCAACAAAAGTTAATATGCTAATCATATTATAATAGCTTCAGAATATCGAGAGATAAATTTTTTTATTACATTTAGGTCATTTGGCCATTATTAATTCGGTTTCTGAGGAAGAGATTCTTTTACGTATGATGGAACAGAATAATATAAATACAGCTTGGCTCGGAATTCACGATCTTTATCAAGAGGGTGATAGGGTTACTATTTTAGATGAGCCTTTAGAAAATACAGGTTACACCAATTGGACGACTAAATGGCCAAATCGACCTGATAATTACGGTGGTAATTAAAATTGCGGGAATCTCGTCTCTCCAGAAGGTGGACTCGACGATTTTAGTTGTGGTGATTCTATTCCTTTCTTCTGCGAAATTCCTGCATAAAATTTTATAAGAATATATCAGCATTAGAAATATTATTACATGCATATTTGTGATTAGTGTATGAGATAATATATATAAATATACATACATACATACATATATATATATATAAACAAGTATTTCTATATATAAATAAGTATTTCTACATACTTACTTGTATAATTTAAATTGGAGAAATTTTGTCTTCTAGTTCCTGATATTGCATTAATATCGAAATATTTACATGATAGTGGCAGTTTTTGCTATATATAAAGTGTCCACAACGTCAGTTACCATCTCTTTCAAGTCGGGGTTATACTGAAACTGATCCTTCGTGAACACATTAAAATGATTTGCAAAACTGAATGCAAAACTGGAAAACTTGTCGCAATAGTGATATTTTAGAAGCTTAAAGTGTAAATTATATCACACGATACTGAAAACTGAACGTTACTAATAAAACTAGACTGTATAAAATTAACTGTATTTAAATTGTGTAACTACTCTAATGAAATGAAAACCTGTATGCAACTAAAAAATGCTAACAGTTCAGTTTTCAGTATCGTGTAATATCAGTTACACTTTAAGCTTCTAAAACATCACCATTGCGACGAGTTTTCCAGTTTTGCAAATCATTTTAATGTGCTCACAAGGGATCATTTTCGGTATAACCCCGAAAGAAAACCCCAAGATCAAATCTGAATTTTTTTTATGGAAAGGACTTAAAAAGATGAAAATTTTCATATCTCCTTCTTTTAGAATTTTCCAAATAGGAGTAATGATTTTTTGAAACTTGCTCTTTTTCGAAGTTTGACCGCAAATAACTCCCGAACGGATAAACGTATCAACTTCTCTCTGCCTTGCGCCAAAAATTTTCTTTTTTTATGCCCTTTCAAACAACGATGTAATACTTTATGCCGGGTTTCATTTGAAATTTTTAAGTTAGGGTGCCTTTGAACTCCCCTGGGGGGGGGGAGGGGGTAACCGCTCCAACATTCTTAAAAGAGTAGCGTTCCAAAATGATTGAATACGTGTTTCACGATTCTTCGTAATTTTGAACCATTTCCAAAAGTATAAGGGTGATAACTGATTTTGTGGACACCCTCTATGTGCAGATTTCTAACTACATAACTGTAATACTGTAATACTATATCATAGTATTATGGAAAGTTACGTTTCTTATATAAATAAGATATGTACATAACTCTCTTGGAATCTGTAGTTATCATAAAAGACGTAATCAATTAGTAAAAATATGTATATAACGCGCATTGTAGAATTATTTTTAAACTAGTAAGAAGTTAATTATCGTCACAAGATAAGATACCAAGAATGTAGTACATTAGAAAAATTGATGCTTTATCGAAAGACTAACTCTAATCTAAATGTAAATTTGAATATTACGTTATCAGAGACTATCCGGAGTGCATAATCGAGCATTTCAATGGAAATTTACCTGCAACAATCGTGAAAACCGTAAATAGAGAGTTATTATAAAAAATTTCAATTTGCCTGCTTTTCCTGTACTGATTAATGTACGAACTAGATTTTCCTCGTTTTGCATATCGCATTATTAAAGTTTTTCAATCATGTGTAGTGTCAATATGTCGATCTCATCATTTTCCTTATTTTATCACGCGTCTGATATTTAATGTCGTTTTATGTTCATGACTTAACTCAGCTTATCATCTATGTCAATCTATGAAATGAGTATAAAATACAGGTTTCCACTATCTGTCACATTATTCTTCAGTATATCGCTCACCTCAGGAACGTTTAACAATGTTCAAGTATTGCTTAATTATTCTTGCTTTTTGTCAAGTCCAAGGATATGCACTTATGCCAAGTGATACTCAAACTCTTCCATTACTACTAAATAAGCCAATACGAAATAAGCCAAATTGCAGTGAAGTTGCAGGTAAAGCGTTCTCTTAATAATATAATTCATTCGAAATTTATTCATGCAAAGTGTACAAAACGTGCAAAGTTGATGATAGTTCCTATTTATAAATTTTTTGAAGCGTTTTTATATTTTTTCGATATTTTCTTTTGTGAATAATGATTAATTTATCTAAATTGCTATATAAAACAAAAACTGTCTTAGACAAAACATTTTTTTATATATTTTTGAAACCTATTTTATCAATTCTACTTCAGAGGAATTAAGTAAGAAACCAGTGATTACTATGAATGGTCACAACAATTATATTGTGGGCCAGCAAATATTTTACTTATATGACACGCAGCGATTAGAAGGATTATTACCGAATAATACGGAAAAAGTAAAAGATGGTTACGTGCATAAATTTTATTTGCTCAAAACTACATGGAATAAAGCTCGTCAGACTTGTGTCAAGGAAGGAGGTAATGGAGATAATTTGCGACATGTCATTTAATATCTAATGAGCATTGTTTATATCTTGATCGGCATGTGTTACTGTCTGTTAACTGATGAGCTTAACGTGCAATAGTTTAAGAATATTGAGAGATAAGTCTTTTTATTATATTTAGGTCATTTGGCCATTATTAACTCAACTTCTGAAGAAAAGGTTCTTTTACGTATGATGCAAGAGAAAAATATAAGTGCAGCTTGGCTCGGTCTTCACGATCTTTATGAAGAGGGTGACTGGGTTAGCATTTTAGATGAGCCTTTAGAAAATACAGGTTACACTAGTTGGACAACTAAATGGCCAAACCAACCCGATAATAACGGTGGTAACCAAAATTGCGCGGCTCTCGTCTCTCCTGAAGGTGGAATGGACGATGTGCAGTGTGGTATTCTCCTTCATTTCTTCTGCAAACTTCCTGCGTAAAATTTTGCGAGAATGTATCAGCGTTAGAAGTATTATCACGTACACGTATATATTTTTGATGGTATATAGAATAATATATATGTATCAATACATATTCGTATGTATAATTAAATATTTTTACGTGCTTTTTCTGTATTTATAATCTGAATTGAAAATTAGATTTTTAGGAGTTTTCTCTTCTAAATATTGATATTCTCTTAATGTCAAAATGTTCAGGTAGTAATAACTGAGACACTTGTTTTTACATTTACTTCCGTAAAAGCGTCGAAGCTTGAATCGCTTTGAGAGAATCCTCTCGCATGCATTGTAAAATGCATACATGGATGTAGAGAAGGATCAATTCGAAGCTTGACTGAAATCCGGGTATCGTGGCTGCCAGTTCCGGGATGGTTTGATGAAATTCATTGAAACGGACTCTGTGCTAATGCGATGGTGGCGAATGCTGGTTACCCCGGAATCATATCGCTTTTAGTCGTTCGATTGATCTGTTCTTTGGAAACGTATTCGATGATTTGTTATTTGCGCAATTCAGTGATTGCAAAAGGTATTTATAACGTAAATATTGAACATTTATATAATAAAATCCGGGATCTCTTGCGAGTGTACTTAGACAATCGATTCAAGAATGTTTGCTAATTAAAGTAATCTAGCCAAATGCGTTGGGTTCTTAAATTCGATTTGACGGCGCGATAGATTTGGAATTTTGTAGGAAAATGTAGACGATGTTAACAACTTTGTCTAGGCCAAGTATTTTTTGTTCGATTCCTTCTTGCGATTCAGGTCATCGTTATATCGGTACTCAGCCACTTTGTTCATGTCGCGATAACAGTGTTGGAGTCAGAATCGGCAGATTTTGCTCCGCAAAAAACTTGAACACATAATAACACCAAGTCAGGGAAATTTTCAGAAAATTCAAAGTGGGAATATCGATATTCCTCGTGCTGTAAGGGGGTGGGAAATAGGCTGGTACTAAATTCAAATATGAGTACGCGATGAAGATGCGAATTTCTTAACAAACTCAAATCTGTTGTCGACATATTCCGCCCGCGCGATTTCTCGGCTTTTATTCGTGAATAATAACGTTGTTCTCTCAAGGAAAAGGGGTGAGGTTGAATGATCTGAAAACGCGGGCACGAGTACGCCGAGAAACACCCTTCCTCGAGAGTCGAGCTCGCTGCAAGCGTGCATATCTCGATAGGTATTCCGTCGGCGCTATTTGCGCGCCCGGGAAACTCAAGGGGATCGTTGAATTCTCGAGTATGCGGCGACGGAAGTCGAGGAAGCGGGCACGAAATTCAATTTGGCGCGAGCTTCGATAACGACGTCACGCTCGCTATCGCGTCGTCTCTCGACTTGCTTGTTTTTTCTCCTTTCTGACACGTCTCTAACGCTTTATTGCACCCTTTTATCATCATTAAAGTCGGGGAACTTTATTTATCAGCGTCGCGTTAGACGACACGTTTTATTTGTCGCCGCGCCGCTCCTCCGCGGCGCATCCTGCCGCCGCTCCAAGTTGCCGCTCCTCGTGGTAATCTTAGCGCGTGCTTAATTGGACATCGGGTGAACGGTATGGCATAGGCATGCACGTTGCAAAGTGCTGAGTTTGTCGGGTAAGCTGGTCTACAACGTCACCAGCCATTTTCCCGGCTGCACAACTTCTGCACGGCGCACTTGCCATGCCCCCGAAGAGGCATCAACGCGACGCGATGGGAGCCGATATCGATATTCGTCAGTTCAGCGTTGCTGTTGTGGCTGTTGCGCGCGAGGAACCGCTGGCGCTGCGATGAAAATCTTTTTAATCCTACCTCGACGGAAAAAAAAATGCGAGGCAGTTGGATCCAATCGATGATTATTTAATCGATGAATTGACTCGAGGTTGTTTTCCTTGTTAAAATACGAGGTTGATGGAAACGTTCGTTTTATCGGTTTAACATCGCGACGCGTTATTCCTCGCCGTGTAATTTTCGCGTACCTCCCTCGTGTTTCTGATTTATCCCTGTTTATTCTCGATTTATCAATTTCGCCGCAGTTGAGGCTTTTTGCCGTGTACTGAATCCTTCCTGCATAATTACAATAGTTGCCGGACGTATTAGTTATTACGAGTATCAGTTTCCGGACTGGTACGAACGGGAACGTCGTCCACGTAACGCGTCGCGCGTCACAGTGCGTGTCGAAGAGTCGTCTTCGTCTACGGTCGGCGGCTTTAATCGGCGGCGGAGGAACACTTCCGTGAAGGTGAAACTCCGAAGAAGGGGACCGAGCGAGACGCGGCTCAGATCCCTTTCGCGTCGGCTGCCTCGCGCGGCTCGACCAGTCGCCGTCGCGCTTAGTACGCGGTTTCGAGCCGAAGCCAGTTTGCTTGCTGCTGCCATCGCGCTGCTCGCACCAGCTGCTTCCGCTGCCGCTGGAAATCCTTGCTCGCGTAACATTGTTCGCGCGGAGTCCTGTGGTTTAGCTCCGTTCTTCCACGCGCATTCTGTGCGCCAGATGCCGATCGCGAGGATCGCCAGCAGCTAGCTTAACGGGAACCATGTTGGTGATAAGCGCGTTAAAGCAGGTCGCGACTGCCGCCACCAACGCAGTTCATTCGGCCACCGGCAACGTTACCGGACACGCTCATAGCAATTCCGGTGAGTCGATCTGATTACTTCCTGCGTTTTCCTTGAAATTTCAATGCTTCACCGGTGGTATGCCATCATCGACATTAGTAGTCATTTCCTTGAGACGGAACTACTAGTCTCGCGTGACATAAATACGAAAAAAAATAACGATGACACTGGCATGCGATAGTGTCGAAATTACTTTCTCTTTTGTTTCTTTTAATGAAATGCGGCGTTGAAATATCACTCAGCTCCAGGTCACTCGATATAAGCAGCGAGGTCTCAAAACATTCGACGCATTAGAGCGGAAAAGCGCGGATATATTTGCAGTAGCAAATGCATCATCCACCATGTTTCCTCACTTCAATGATAAAAGCTTGCGCTCTTCCATTTATAACGCGGAATTCGCAATCGCGCTGTATATACAGGTGAAACAAGCAGCTCTAGCGCGTATATCCCTCTCTTTCCCTATTCTCCTCCGTCTTCCTCCCGCGCTCGCTCATGAACCCTACTTTTCTCTCCCACCTCTCGTTCTTTATTTTTCAACTTTTCGGTCTGCACGGGAAGGCATCCACGCGCAACACGTTTGTATTCGCGCAGGAATATCGCTTGCGCAAAGTGTAAAAAGGTTACACGGAGGCGCGCGCGCGCGGGCGTGCGGGCGCTCACAAGCACGACCGACCTCCATTGGTTTCATAAGAACGGTACTACGGCAGCGGCTAACTTTCTTGCCACGCCTAATGTCAAGATCGCAACGTCAGTTGCATGTAGATCACTCATCGCATCGATCCGAGCGCGGGTGGTCCACGTGAAATAACTTCAAAGAGAGGACAGACACGTTGTCCTCTGTCGTAAGTCGCGATCCTGCGCAATAAATAGTTATCACGTGACCGACTGAAGAACTTACAAGAGGAGAAGATGCCTGGCTCGTTCTAAATGTCGAGCAATCGCTCACGCGATTGCCGTAAAGATACTGATGGCTCTTATTCCGAAGATTTGTCTTTCTCCGAGTGCCACGGTTCGCGAAGTCGGAGCTCCATCACTGCACGACGTTCCACCTGCGCTCTCCCACGTATCAGAAGTCGATCAAGAGTGCAGCTAGACAAATGCCAATTACTCGCGCGAGGCGTAATGTAGCCATTATGGGTGACATTCACCAGGCCCCCGCATAGACGTCGACACCTTAAGCGTCGACGGTAACGCGGTCATCGTATGACTTATACCGGTACGCAAGTGCACCCGAAGGATACGCACGTTACGAGTTTCACAAGCCCCAACGATCGTTGGGGGACGCGTTACGGCGCGGCGGGAGAATTACGAGGCGAAAATTAGCGATCTGCGTTCCACCTGCGTAATTGCAGTTCCTCTTTCCAAACCGATACGCAGCCTCGTGGACCGTAAATAAAGCAAGCAATTAGCAAGCACCTGGACTCGTTTATCCAGCGCGTGTCTTTTCTCTTGTCTTGCGCGCGCCGTAACGGCCCGTTATTATTGCCTTCTCCTGGAAATAATGAATTGATGACGTTTCTTGAGAAAGTTTAGGTACAAAAGGCGAACCCCTGCCTCGCAGTGTCGTGCTGAGCGACGCAAGGGCGCATTCCTGCCTGCGGCTCGAATTTGCAGACCTTTGTCATTGGATTGCCCGGCTAGATTGGCGATCCGACCCGAGCACGGGTTACTCGGATCGAGAATCCGAGTGAGTGGGATGTAACGTCGTTCGATGACCCCGCGAGCGAGAGGCGAATCGCTCTTCTGATGTTTTCACCAATACCTTAGAAAGTTTCTCGACGCCGCTCGAGCACGAGGAGAGACATGTGCGTAGCCTTGAAAATCGCTCGCCGCGGTACATATTTGTCTCATTTGCAGCATAACCGGAATGGCAAACGTGTCCGCCCCCTCGGCCCGATATTTCGCTTGATTATCCGCGCGCCATTCGTCATCGCGTGCGAGATTCGCCTCGGAAAAAGCGCGCGATGAACTTGTTCGAAATCGATGCGAAGTCTCCCGAATCTGCCGAAATTTTCGAGGTCTCGAGGTCGGCGCATAAATCTTGGGTACGAGATTGCTTTGCAGGAAGTTGGAGGAAAACGCCCCTAAATATAAATTATAAAATATTAATAACATATGTATATACGTCAGGGGATAAACATAATAAGGAATACGTAATAAAAAATAAGAAGTTACTTCCGGGGTATATAAAATTACTCGGATCATCCGTCTCCTCCTGGGATGTTCGCGTCCTTACAACACACGCACGGTATTTTGCCATCGTTTCACTCCACTTTTCGCGATCGCCTCACTGTCCTGGGTGCTCACTGGACTATCACGTACTTTCTACTGCCTGTTACAGATAATCAGTGGCGAACAACCTGCCATCCGCGATGTAAGCGGTTAGCTAAAGCGGATTCGCGATCGTAAGCGCTGCGGTTAATGATGTTCAATCGCGCGCTGCGCGATGTTCACTCTAATTAAGGCGTTAATTCAGGCGTCTCGGTGCTCACAAAACATTCTGTCATGCTAGGTAGAACACCAGGTCGAACGTTGATAGCACCAGTGATTTACGTGGTCAGTTGCCATTAGCTTACCATATATTTAAAAACTTTCCAGAAACTGAAGGTTATTTCTTCTCCTTTTTCGCGTAATTATGTCATAACATTTCGCAGCAAATGCATTTTTATTGTCAAGATATTTATAACTGTTAAAAGATGCACAATGCTATGTATAAGAATAAAAGTAAAACAAAGAGAGGGATAGAGAGCTGCTAGTTACTTCGAATTTGAAAGGTATTCTTTCTTGTCCTTAATTTTTTTCTTTCTCTATTCAAGTCATCTTGAGTTAAATCAGTTGAATGAGCCTTCCTAGTAAAACCTAAGGTAAGCCTATAAGCTTCAAGGTAAACCCAATCAAAAAGCCGCGCCTGCGCAGTGAAAATCCAATAGTTGAAAACGAATAGATGTTCGTATTTAAGAGGTGGTGGGAAAGGTAAAATAACTGTATGCGTCTCTGAGAGAACGGATGTTCAGAGGAGAAAGAAAAACGAGTCAGCAAGGAAAGAAGTGACATCCATAGTTAGCGTGTGTGTCCGTGCCGGTTTTCGCAATGTCGCGATTTTTAATTTTATTCCTGTTGTTGCAAGTTGTTCTGGCACTTTCGAAGAATGCCAGAGCCCTGCCGACACCGAAGAATGAATCTGAGCAGATAGCTGACTCGGACGATTTGCTGTGTCCAGGTTCTTCCTTGATAGTCGTAATATCGCCTTTCGTTATCTGCCAGAACAACTCTGAGCCCGACTCCATGCTCGACTCTGAGCTCAACTCCACGCTCGACTCCGAGCTCGACTCCGAGCTCAACTCCACGCTCGACTCCGAGCTCGACTCCGAAGACAACTCCGAGGACGACTCCGAGCTCGACTCCGAGCTCGACTCCGAGCTCGACTCCGAGCTCAACTCCACGCTCGACTGCGAGCTCGACTCCGAGCACAACGTCAAGTTCGACTCCTTGTTCGACGACTTGTTCGGCCCCGAGATCGACCCCGAGCTCGACTCCGATCTCGACTCCGAGCTTGACTCCAAGCTCGACTTCAAGCTCATCAGCGTCAAGTATATCCAAAATGAAACTGTCAACAGTTCTTCCCTGTCACTCAGTCGAGGCCTCGGAACCATCCAGGAGGATGCCTTCAAGAACATATCGTTGAAGAGTCTGTACTTAGACAGTGGTAACTATATATCCATGCTGAAGAATGGATCCTTCCGTGGTCTGCCCAACTTGGAGGAGCTCTATCTGGGCAACAACATGGTGCGGTTGTCGGAGCGCCTGTTTGCGGAACTGGAACATCTAAAGACATTGTCGCTGACCAGCAACAGGATCAGTTCGATACCGAGAGACGCGTTTGCCGGCCTGCCGAATTTGACACTGTTCGATCTGAGTGGCAACGATCTCAAAGTGATCGATACGGAAACCTTCTCGAGCGTGAATCCCGGACTACAACAGTTGCTGTGCAGCACTAGCAATATCTCAAGCATCACGTCGGATGCCTTTACCAAATTAACCAATCTGGAGCATCTGCAGTTGGATGGTAATAAACTGACAGAACTGCCGATCTTTCACGGATTGAGCAAGTTGAGAACCTTGAATTTAAGGGGAAATCAAATGCAGAAAATATCCAGGGAACACTTTCGCGGTTTGGTCAACCTGGACATACTTGATCTTCGAGATAATATGATTAGCGCTATTGAACCGGGAGCGTTCGAGGACTTATCTAGTTTGATAGTACTAAAATTAGACGGAAACGAGCTAGCTCACATCATCTCTGATACTTTCAAAGGGCTCAACAGACTGCATGTTCTCTCTCTGCATAATAATAACATTAATGAAGTGGATGGTGATGCTTTGGATATCAGGGCAGTATCGTGTCTGAATTTGAAGGATAACAACATCACCAAATTGGCGTTTAAAAACCGAAAAATCCGAGGTCTAACTCATCCGTTCTAACTGATTCGTAAGCTACATTAACGTATAATTTGGTATATCTTTTGTGTGTATACTACATTTTAATTGTAATCTTAATTATTTTTATATGTCATACTTAAACTATTATACGCTATTTTATTATTAATATTATGTATTGTCTTTTTATATTTTTATAATATTAAGTGATGTATGCTCAACTTAATAATGCGATCAAGAATAGGCCGAAAACGAATATATTAAGTGAGAGTAACGTAATGAAAGAAAATAAGATTTCTCCTATATAAGCACTTCAATAGAGTTAATAAATTTGATAAATATGGAAAATACTAAATACATGACTTTATAGTATACGAGATACCTCTACACAATACACGCATATACACATGTACGCGTACATTGATATATATCTCATTCTAATACATTATATAACTATAACATAGAAATAAAAATATGTACTGCTTTGTCTATTCAAATCATTGCCAGGATTCAATATCCCGACATCACTATTTCAGGTGCGGCGTTTGCCTTGCGTCTCCTCTTCCTAAGGTTTTCCTACTACTTATTGAATTTCCGCAAGAAGAATCGGAATATTTTCGGAGATGCACCAGCGAAAAGGGAGACCCGTCGCCTTCGGCGAATTTTGTTGTCCTCTTCATGTCGCAGGTCTTGTGTCCCGGGGAGACTTTCATTACTGAGATATCCTCTTCCGAGATTCTCCTGACTCCTCGGAAAGCTTCTCTATGAATCTCCGCTGTGCGACGTGTACGTTTACCGTCTACTGTAAAATTGCGCGAAAAACTCGGGGAGATCGTTGCGCGGAAATTAACAATGTGCATTAAAGAGGAAGTCGCACGTCCAGCTGTCATTTGGAGTAAAAGCTATATTTCTTTCTCTCTTGTTCTATTCAATCTTTTTTTCTATTTAATCTTTTTAATCTCTCTCTTTCGCTTATACTGTAATTTACTTATGAATTAATATTATACAGACAGTATAATTAAAGAAGAGTGTAATATTGGACTGTAACATATTCGTCCCGTTTGTTTAATATTTTTAATAACTTATATGTATATATTACAACTCAATACAATATTAACGCGCGAGTTTTTCAGTGGCAGTTTTTCACTCTTAAATTCCATCCCGGTTACATAGCTTCTCGTTTGTATCGGAAATTTTCCCTAAAAGACGGAGAGCCACTTGCGTATAACGAAGAAACTCCGGATGTCTTTCACAAAAGAAACTTTTCGACGAAATCTCGCTACTGCATTGCACGGGTTGCCTCCGGTGGAAATGGAACTCGGCGGAAAGAAAAGTTATGAAGTGAAGAGGGCGTAGGAATGGAAAGGATGTATATCGTATATTCCATATTATATTATAAAAATGCTAGGTACTGCGCGAGAAGTAAATCACAGTAGGTGCAGGAATCCTGAGGCGAGAGTCACGTTTAGGGAAACGTGCGTCCGTGGAATGTCAGGTCATTTACTGAAATGAAAATTGAACGCATCAATTTTGTGTCTGCATAGCAATTTCGCGATTTAGAAGCGTTATCCACGCGTTGTTGTTATTGATAGCGGAGAAGACGCTACAGCGCACGCAGTGCGATGCATGTGAGCGAGCATACATGTGCGAATGCTGAAACGGTGCTGCAGAGGGGATGTAGAGGAGTTTGAGGTCGCATTGATTTTGTCTAGACGGGGTGGAGACTGTTCTGGTTATCGCCTTTGCGTCCACTAGTCTGGTGTGTCGTCATCCGCGGCGTGGTGTGCACCTGTCAGTCCGGATGTTTCGTTTAATTCTCGTCGATCGTAGCAATGCGAAGAGGAATGCCGTTATCGGGTCCGTTCGATGAAATCAAACGATGCGATCAGGCTTAACAAAATAGCGTTTATCAAGTGCTTAATCACCGTTCGCTGATTTATTAGATAAAATCAGAAATCTCTACTTTGCCGGCGATGAGAGAATCAAGCGATTATTTACAATTGAACACTGCGATATATGCGATACTCACTACTAGTTTTTATCAAATCATTCGAAAATTAAATAGTTGATATAAACCTGTATGTCACAATGATAATTAATTTTTTCTCGTTTGTGTTTTTTACAGGAACGCCCTCGACTCCGATAATGCCAGGCGGTACACCTGGTACACCATCCTCTAAAGCAAAGGTAAGTTCTATTCTGTCGAAATTGACACCGAGATTGCTTCATTCTTTGCTTCATTTCTGACAGGAATTGATAACTTTTTATTTTATTTCACAGGAAAAGGTAATGCTGCGGGCAAAGATCGTAGTAGCACTATATTCTTTTCGAGCCATCGAAGGTGGCGATTTATCGCTGGAAAAGGTAAAGAGAAAATATAAATATTATATAATATTATGTAAATTCATTATAATATACAGTACATATTTTATTATATTATTGTATATATCGTTAAATATTTATTAATGATTGAAATATTTTTACGAATGCAGGGTGCAGAATATGAAGTCTTGGATGACTCTCAAGAGCATTGGTGGAAAGTTAAGGACGAAAATGGGTATGTATAATTTCTTGTAAAAAACAAAAAGAAACATTACAATGTTTTATACAACTTACTGTTAAATTTACGATGAACAAGTTAACGTTTCAATTATATTTTTATCTTGTATATACACATGGAGCAGACCAGTCATAAAAAATAATCAATTACAACGTACAGTTCGCAAGCAGTAATCTTAGTGGCGCTTCCCTGTGATTAAGTAACAATTATCCGTGATAGCTGGATTGTTCACTCGTACGGTAAAGCATGCATACCGGACGTAACATGCGGAGTTAGCGAGAAACGCAAATTTACACAAAATCACGCATTTAATTACAGATCAATCGGCTACATCCCTAGCAACTATGTGAAAGAGAAGGAATTACTGGGACTTCAAAAATACGAGTAAGTGCAATACTTTTTTATCAAATTATCATTACTTTTTTGAAATCATCAAACTAGTTTTTACTTTATAAAGACTTAATTAATCACAAAGCGTTTGTACACGATAGAAGTGAAAAATGAGCATTTTTCTTGCTGTTGCAGATGGTACGTAGGTGATATGTCAAGACAACGCGCCGAATCGTTGTTAAAGCAGGAAGATAAGGAGGGTTGTTTCGTTGTTCGTAATTCTTCGACCAAAGGGCTCTACACACTCTCCCTTTACACGAAAGTGTAAATATCAATTAATTAGTATTGACAATTAAAAATAAATTCCATTAATTACTTTCAAGCTAAATGGCTTCGCAGCTTTCGCGTAGCGTAGCCATTCAGGTTTCTTCCGATAATCTTAAATTTTTTATTGTACTATCCAGGCCACATCCACACGTGAAACATTACCACATCAAGCAGAACACTCGCGGCGAATTTTATTTGTCAGAGAAACACTGCTGCGGCTCCATTCCAGATCTGGTTAATTACCATAGACACAACAGTGGTGGTCTGGCCAGCCGATTGAAGACCAGCCCCTGCGACCGTCCTGTTCCACCAACTGCCGGCCTCAGTCACGGTTCGTATAAAGTTCTTTATCTTTCTCTCTTAATCTAAATATAATTATATTATATATATAATTAGGTATAAAATTAGGTATAAAGAGAGATCTTTCTTCTTCCTCTTTCTCTCCTTTTCCTTTGGCTGTTCAATATTGCTTAACGAAGGCTGGCCTTTTTACAGACAAGTGGGAGATTGACCCGGCAGAATTGCATTTACTAGAAGAACTCGGGTCCGGCCAATTTGGAGTCGTGCGGAAAGGGAAGTGGCGCGGCTCCATCGACGTCGCCGTGAAGATGATGAAGGAGGGAACCATGTCCGAGGACGATTTTATAGAAGAAGCTAAAGTAATGACGTAAGTTTCGAATTACTTTCCTCGATGTTACATTGAAATATTTAGCGAATAATTGTGCGTTCGAGCGGAAGCCTTTTAACTCATTCAATTAGAAACTCTGATTGAGATTTCTTATTATAACTTTATTTTATAAAATAAAAAATAAAACATTCGCTCATTGTAATAATACTGTTGTAATTGTGCGTTCGAGCGGAGGTCTTTTAGCTCAATTAGAAACTGTAATTGAGATTTCTTATAATCTTATTTTATAAAATAAAACATTCGCTCGTTATCTTATAATAATACTAACTCACTCTGTCGTACTTAGGAAACTACAACATCAAAACTTAGTTCAACTGTATGGCGTCTGCAGTAAAGATAGACCGATATACATTGTCACCGAATACATGCGACATGGATCTCTCCTCAACTACCTCCGCCGGCACGAAACCTCATTAGGCGCAAATGTTGGCCTCTTGTTAGACATGTGTATACAGGTAAACGCAGATTTCGTTGAATACATGTTATACACGTTATCATAATTTTAAATAATAATGCGATAGCAATACATCTTTTTGATTCTTCGTGTTTGCCACTAGGTTTGCAAAGGAATGGCGTATTTAGAGAGGCATAACTACATACACCGAGATCTTGCTGCACGTAACTGCTTAGTGGGATCGGAAAACATAATAAAAGTCGCAGACTTTGGCTTAGCTAGGTAAGTGCCCCTTATCATCCTGCGCTTCATCGAACAAAAACTCTGACGGAAATGAACATATCGTGAAATTTCCAGGTACGTTCTCGATGACCAGTACACCAGCAGTGGAGGCACCAAATTTCCCATTAAGTGGGCGCCGCCGGAAGTGCTGAACTACACGCGTTTCAGTTCGAAATCAGACGTGTGGGCGTACGGAGTACTTATGTGGGAGGTGTTCACATGTGGCAAGATGCCTTACGGCCGCCTGAAGAATACCGAAGTTGTCGAGCGGGTACAACGGGGGATCATACTGGAGCGACCCAAAGCTTGCTTTAAGGAGGTGTACGAGGTGAGTCATCGTATCCTCCACCTTCTATTCCACCTCTATTGGTACGAAATCTTACAAACGTGGATTGCAGGTGATGCGTAAATGCTGGGCGCACTGTCCGGAGGTACGGCCATCTTTCCGCGTCTTGAAAGATCAGTTGATGAGCGTCTCCCAAGGACTGGTCAACGATTGACTCAACCTTCTGGGGTGCATGCGCCTGTCTTCACCCTCCTGCCGTTCGATTCGATCGCCAGCGAAATCGTCGACGTCGTCGGAACGATCGCCCTCCACCGCTTCACCCTCGTCGAATAATCTGCCGTACAACTCGGCCACGTTGCCGTCGTCGCGCAAGACCCGCGCGCCTGCCTCCCCCCCGCCTCTTACGATCGATTTCCCGCATCATTTCTCGTCGGCCACATGCAAATCAAAAGGAAAGGGCTCCTCGTCGCCGAGTATACCCGGGCATCAAACTAGTCAGCAACAACCATCCTCGAGCTCGATCAGTAACGTGTGTGACGTCTGCAGTTCCTACGGACATCCGTGGATCGAAATATGCAAAGCGATACGAGCCACTAAAGATAAATGAATAAATGCGTGTACGTGTATACGCGTATACGTGTGTACGTGTAACGTGAGTTTACACCAACTCTGTAGCGCTATTACACATTAGGCAGCCGTACCGTAATTCAGAGATATGGTTCTAAATCCCGTAAGCGCGTAACGCTCATCCTTTTCCGTTTTATCCTTTTCTCTTCATGCATCTCTGAGTACTTTGAAAAGTGTGTATCTGTGTGTGTTCCGCGAGAGATGTTGCACGATTTTATCCGATACTGGGATGCGTGATACTACTTGTGTGTTTCACATACTATTTTTCCCATATAATTTTTTGACTTTACTCTGTATCGTAATAAATAAATTTATAAATAGAACAATAGAACGGGAAAGTGTCTATACTGATGGCCTTCCTCCCGATAAATATAATGTTCAGCCGAGTGATTCGCACGCAAAATTTCCATTTTCGCTCCACTTGAATGCCACTACATACGTAAAGTCGAAATGCAACTTTATCATTTCTCGTTTATTAAAAATATATATTTTATATCAAGTATACATCTCTGCATGAATATGAAAAATATGCATAAATTCAATAATATTCATAAATTATAAATTTAAACTTTGAATTGCCGCCCCCTTGCACCATTTACATTATGCGTGAAATCATTAACGAACTGTTTGGTGTTAATCAATTCAATATTAATTTATTAATTAACCCTGTGACTGTAAGACGCAATAATTGTCTTTAAAATATCACTGGAAAATTATTTCACAGGTATATATCACACCATAAATCACGTAAGTCAAGACGGAAGACATAAATATTGCCAAAGTTTTAATTAAAAATGGTAGTATACAAATAACGAGGTCGTGCTTGCGCGATCAACGCGCACTGAAAACATGAATAAAAATGTCATTACGTTGAACCTTAATAATTGAGATCATCTGATCTGATCTGATCTGATTATCTCTCACATCATCGATTCCACCATCTTCATCAATTTTAAACGCTGCTGCAACAGGTCTTCCTCCGCCTTCATCTGGCATCTTGAAACCATCGGTTTTATCAGCGATCTAAAATTATTCAATAAGACAATCAACTTGCGAAACACGGCATTAAGCAGACATTAAATATCCAGCGGTACACTTACATGTCCGAGCACAGTTGCGCAAGGTGCTGCGGCATGCGATATCGCGCATGAGGGGAGAGATCTAGGAATGGATCGTGCATATTCGCCGTGCTCTCCAATCCTTCAAACCTAAAACAAATAACGGACAGTTAAGCACGTGTGTGTCGTGGCATAAAAAAAATGGTACTAGCAAAATAACCATGGACACTACCTTACAATGAAATGTCTGCGATATTGGCGTACAGCATCCTTCGTGTTACGTTTCGCCAAGTCTAGTACAACGGGGAGCGCCACATCGCGAAAATCCCCAATTTCGTAATATTTATTAAGCTTCTTTAAATCCGAGTCGTTCTCCCTCGGGTTTGACGTAACGACGGATCTCGTGGCTGGTGTGTCTATCCAAACGACGCGGCATCCGCAGTTTAGCAATTCGGTGAACCATAAAACGGCGCCAACTTTGGCCACGTCGTTCCATTCAGCTCCGTCGTGCCAGTCGTGTACCTTTAAGGAAGATAAAAGATTTGATTTAAAATGTGCGCGTTATTGTACTGAAAATGCAGTTACCAGTGTACAAGGCAAAACCTACGTAGCAGGAACAAATCTTGGCAAGCGTCTCGCGAAAATCTTTCATCAGTGCCGCGAAAGACGTTGAAGTTTTCGTGTACAGAAGGATGATATCGTCGCACGTGAAATTATCGTGATAGATCCTCTTCTCGCTGCCGTTGTTGCCGACGATGAAATCGGCGGGCTTGAGACAAGCAGGATTCATGAAGTCGTCATGCTGCGGATTCACATACAGGTTCATCTCTTCTTTACGGATGCGTAAGTAGTGCAGGAAGCACAGTGTCCCGACTATCGTCGACACGAGTAAGACGACGGCAATGATCGGCAACAACAGGTACGAGTTCGCGCTCAACAATCTGTCTGAACTTATCGTGTTAGTGTTCTCGACACGTGTCGCATTTTCGAAGGCTCTCGCACAACCTGCGAACATAATTTATAACGTAGGTACGCTCAAGTAATGTTGCGCATGTTTCATCTTGGACACTTACGCTTTATCCATGTACATGGCATCATCCCATTTATATTGGGTGGCGTCCAGAACGTATTCATGTGACATCGATCGTCGATCACGCGGAACACGAAACAATAATCCGCACCTTGCACAGTTTGTACTTGAAAATTACATTGCACAGTCTTTACATGTTCTCCGCGTGCTGTCTGCACCTGTTTGATTAAAATTCTGTGTTTTTGAATATAATTTTACGGGCAAGCATACACGTAAAAATAACTGGGACACCTATAAACTTCAACGGCTTTAAAACAATTTGTTAAAATGAATCTAAAGAAATATTTACCCATTTTACAGTGCAATTACGATCCTTTTTCTTCACCTGTAAGGATAAAGATTAATTATAAATATCAGCAAATATCTACTAAATAGAGAATGGAAAATTTTAATTATTCAATTATTACCAGATTAACTGTCCGTGTGTATATTGGTGATTTTTCATCGTCACTTTTCCAGACACAAGGATTTTCCAAGCTCCTATTATGTTCTGATATTAATGCTACTTTAAGCAATAATCCTGTATCTGATGGAAGCGAAGTATTTAATGTAAAGTTTGTTAGTTCATGTCTGTAAGCATAAACGTTCTATTTTAATTTTTATAGCTTCAAGTTATTTTACACTTTTACTGTAGATCTGGAAAAATTGGTAAAATTTCGACAATTTCGAGAACAATGTCCAAAAACATTGACAAATTCAATCAATAGTCATGACTTCTGGATAGATACCGCATCATAGATACCGTTCACTAGGCCGAATACTAACAAATACTGAGGGAAAGTATTAAATAAATATGTATGTTATGAATATACTATTATTTGAAAAATACTATTATCTAAAATATTTGAAAATTTGTATGTTGTAAAAGAATAGGAATAGTAAATTTATATAATAGGTAATTACCTTTCATCAGGATATGAATGTGTGTTATATTTACAGATAAATTGTGGTTCCATAACTTGCTTAGGACAATAAATGGTATTTAAAAGTGTATGGCCTCTTATTAGGTAGTTCTGCCTACCAACGTGAAATCGAAGTGCATAGCATCCAGTAAAGATATATTGGTACCATTGTTCAATATTATCCTGAAACAGTAACCATAATTTTTAAATAAACCTATCTCCAATGTATCAAAGATATGCTAACTGTATACACACATAAATATAGTGTTAAAATTGTTTATTACCTTACATAAAGATACTGTTGAATTATCATTGTATCTTATAAGTTGATTATTTGTAAGAACACACAGAGTCTTCTCTGTAGTATGTACTGTCGAATTAATATTATTAGCTTTTTCAAACTTGTACTCTCTGCATTCTCTTTCATCCTTAATAGAAGGATTGACCAATAATGCTACCCCATATCTGCATTCTCTTTTAGGAGGAGTGAATTCGACTTTCAAATCTTGGGTAATAAGAAAATTAATGATTACTGTTAGATTGTCTGATACAGTCAGATTATAGTTGCTTTTGTAAATTATTTATCCAATTCAATAAAGTGCCAAGTGTTATGCAAATTGACTCACATCCATCATTTTCATCTTCTATTATGGTAAAGTCGATTTCATTAGGAACATCCTCGGTGGTACAATAATTTATAACTGAAGAATTGTATTGCACTATATTATAATTATTTATATCTGCATGGCATTTTTGTTTAAAAACATACTGAAAAACAAGGTAAGAGTAAATATGAATCAAGAAAACTAAATATTATGCCTAATAGCTTTATATATATTTAATCCTGCTGTCACATGAACTACATAAGACTATAAAAGCGATTACAATTCATTTAAGTTATTGCATTTAAAATGGTAGACATTCAACAAAATTTTCGACAACAATAATCGCTCATTTCTCGGATAAACTTTCCACAATTCTAAAATATGTTTGCACCATAGTCTCTTTAATCAGACTCTGCGACAGCAAATGCTTCACTGACCTTTTGGTATTTTTTACTGACACTGAAAAGTGCTTATCTATTGCCATTATAGTATTACGTGTATCGTTTACTTTTCAAGATAAATAAATACGTAATACAACTCACATTGCACTGCACGTCATCCAAAGTAAATCCATTTATCCGTATAGCCAGGATGCTCAGGAGAATAAAGGCACCGTACATTGTTCGCTGCTGGTTTATAAACAATATTCACCATTTTAGAACGTTACATGTAGTATCGCGTTGTAGTTACGGCAAATGATATTTCGGCTCTTTTAATCGTCCGCTCATTTAAAGTAACATATATTCCTCATTGTGCATGCACAATACTGCTCGTAATAATAGCAAGCAAATATACGACGTACTATGCTTGCATACCACTTATCAGCCTTATCGTGACCTTCATCGCGTTCACTCTATCCGGTTGATAGTAATGTGCTAGTAGTGAACGATAGTTGACGCACGTCCACTTTATGACAATTCTCGTAATTACGACGAGCGCAAGACGTAGCAAATCGCAGACCGAGAGATTCGTCTCTCGACAAGATTCTTCGCGTGTTCGTGTCTTGGCTATGTGTGAACCTAAAAAGGCTCCACTACCAACAGTGAAAGTAAGCGAAGGCGTAGTGAAGGAAGTCATCTGTTTTATCGTATGTCGATGCCTGCATTATCGGCGACATAACCTCGTACCTGCTCAGCGACATCAGATTGACGGGTGGCTGCTGGTGACCGCGCGCAAATTGTCGCGGATCTGTCAAGGGGAGCTGCGAAGAGATCAGGCAAAGAAAATGGGACGGACAATCTACGCCGAGGAGCATCTTCGCGCGTACTTAACATCTCTGACGAAGTCGGATGGATACGTAATAGGATTGATTTTGGGCCAGGTATTTAATTTCCACACTTTTTTTTGGTTTTTCGTATCAATCGCGCGTTGATTCTTTCTCGGTCTTAACATATGCAACGAGTGAGCGAAAAATATAAAATCTCACGCAATTCGTAATCTTTCCATTGAGTCACTTTATTCGAAAATGAGGATTGGGAATTTATAACTAACGCAGGAAATTAAGTTTGATAGCGAATCATGCATGATACCTGCCGATGCATTACTTTCATTTATTTAACATTGCAGAGCACTGGACAAAAAGATTACATAGTGCACTTAGCGAAAACACCGCCTCCCTTTACCAAAAATGTTGTGGAGGAAACATTAACGATCAGCTCCACAGCCATACCTGCTGAACAAGATACAGCAAATATTTATATCAAATCTGTCAAGGACATACCTGTGAGCTGGGTAGCTGACCATGCTAAACATGTCCGTTGATGATACAGTCAACTATTGAGATGAAACTTAATAATAAGCATGTCTAGTGACATGTAGGAGCTGCTGTTAGTGTTTTATCAAGTATTATATTTTATTCCCAGGTAACAAAAATGCTGCCTGGTGGAATGTGGGTGCTTGGCGTGTTCATTGTTGGACCTGAGGATGCTCTAGATAGTACCAATAACATGCAGAAGCTCAAATCAGTCCTTGGTGCGATTCACAAAACTCTGTCATGGAATAATAAGCACCTTTGCGGAATTAATCAGGATGAGAAGCTTATACTGAGTTTCAATAGCATCTCACAAAGGTATGTGGTCTCGAAGAGGACTTAAATTTTGCATTATAATTTAACTGCTTAGTAATTAGAATTGTTTATCTTCAGATACGTCTGCAAGTCGGTAGACGTTGTTAAGGACGGCGTTTTAAAGCCGGCCGATTGGAAATTCCAAGAGAAGGCGACAAAATGGCATCAACTTGAAGGCCTAGTAGACTTCGATAGATTGTATCTTATTGCGGCGGACAAGGATCATGAAACTCTCAAGAAGCAATTACAGGTATTATGACAGATAAACAATTCGTCATTTTTATAATGCTGCATGAACTAAACATAAAAATAAAAACATAAATCTCACAGAATATCTTGACAAGCGTGGCAGATTTAATCGATTCCTCGTTCGTCGTTATCGAGGGGGTTGTCAGGGCGCCGGATGAAGCCTTGGAAATCCTTGGCAAGAAAAAGAAAGACAGCAAGGAGCGTAAAGATAAGAAGAACGATGACAGTAGCTCATTTCAGTTTAGCTTGTACATTCCATGTGTAAGTATGAACGCACTTTGCTTAGATGAAAATGTCCATAGAATTAATTTGCCAAAAGCAAAAAAATCGTTACGTCACTAGTCACGAAATGATGCTGATACGGACATAAAAGTAACGTCATGCGGCGCATCGATACGACTGGTCGGACAGTTGGTCAGCAGAACGTTCGTACATCAGAAAGCCAGTATCGCTGAAGCCAATATGGCTGTGAGACAGGATATAGTGAGATCTCTGGCAAGTAGATTGGAAATGCACTGGGACAGTCTGATAGAGGAAGAGAATGGCTCTCCCGAGGGTAAGTTACACATATTTATCTGATTTTTTGTATATTTATATTCTATTTTATTTGCATCTATAATTTCCCTTCAGAAAATATCACGTTGCACGAGCCACCGAGAAGAGTGTTGATAGCATTACCGGGAAACAAGATCACACTGTCGGACTATCTGTTTCCTGGCGAAGGGCCGCAAGAAGCACTGCTGTCACTACAAGAACTCTTAGATCTCGAAGTGCAAGAGAGCCAAGTTCAGAAAGAAGTCGAGCTGCAAGCTGGTAAGTGAAACCGAGTTCTGTTGGAGTAATCTGAATCCACGTGTATCGTTACCAGCAAAATTTGTAATGCAGATCCCACGGAATTTTATGGTCAAAGAGATATTAATACGAAATCTTCGGATAATCCCACGGATGCAACCAGAAGTCATCACGTGGCTATTTATCTCACTGGTTTAAGCGTCGCACTTCTTGTATTGCTAGTAGCTGTTCTGGCGCACCAGCTTATGGTTTAACATGTACATTCGTTTTATTTATAATATGTGTGTATGCGGGATGTAGAACTTGTATATTATACAGTACGCAACGTTCAGTTTTAAATAATAATAATAATACGACACATTTTGAGATCATGTCACCTGTAAATTTTTTATGTAAAACTGTTTGATGATTTAATATACATCATAAAGGAAAGTTAACGTGTAGCATACAGTTGAACGCAGTTTCCGCTTGTGAGAAAATAAATTTTATATCGTTCAAAAAAATTATATCAGATTATATAATTTTTGTTGAAATAATAAATAAAATAATAAAGGAGTAATTCCAACTTATTTTATATATATGCGAATTTTATTATAATTGCTACATAATATATACATGTACAGTATCATATACATAATCTTATATACAAAAGAATAGCGTAATTAGTCTTTATAATGGCAATTCTTACGTCATTAGCATGACAACTGCTATTGTTAATATGTGTTCTTCTATATTACTCATATGAAAAATATCTATCGCATGATAATGCCAAATTAGGTAATAACATGCAATTTTGATACAAAATTTGTTTAATAAATCAGGCAGTGGTAATCCTAATATTTAAATGCTTGCTATCGACTGCATTGCTTTAATAAATTTTGTAAATATTTGTAAAACTATGCTAACGTGTATGAAAATTTTATTTACAAAACTTTACACTGTACATGACGACGAATTCTGTCAAAAAGAGGAATATTTCTAAGAAATGTCGGAAAAACAGCAGAAAAAATATAAGTTTTACGTTTTTCTGTAATAAATATCACCGAAATCTCTCTCCTCCCTATCTATCTCTTTTTGCTTTCTTTTTCAGAACTATTAACCTATTCTCCACTATTTATAATCCATTCTCTTTAGTGCAATCGGAAATAGATGTTAAAAATATAATTTATATACACGTAGCTACCTACTTCTCACATCTATTGCAATAAAATCATCAATTCCGATAACGCTATACGTAAGTGAAATAATGCAAAACATGTACATTTTTCGTAGATAGATGTCGTAAAACGCGAAAAAATAAATTTTTTCCACGTGCATATAATCCAACTTCAAATTTCATTAAGTGGAATTAAGCGTAGTATTTTCTTTCACATACGTTTACATGCCTTTTTCTGACGAAGCACTTTTTGTAAAGTCATATTAATTATTCTGATGTGTATGTATAATAAATTAATTAACATAATATCTCTTCTAAAGTCCTTCTGATAACTTTGTGACCTATATAGAGAGGCAATTCTATATTTAATAGTATAAGAAATACTGTGAAGGAAACCACATATATCTCTACAACTGACGTTTTACTATAACTGAAATGATATAATAAATAGTGCAGTTGTAAGAAACTACGGTTACTCTTTAGTATTATGCAATTTATTACGCAGATAAATCTGCTACAAATCTGTCAAAATAAATTTTTCTTTCGAAAAATCAATATGACGTAAACGTTTATCTCGTGCAGTCAACAATATCAGCAAAAACAAAATATCTGCACGTAATTATCACGAACGTGCATACTCAACGAAGCTGTGAACGGATTCAGGCAAACGTTTCGCGCTTTGATTCAATATTGAAACTGCACTATTCATCAGAACAGAAATCCGTCGCTCGCTTAATCTCTATATTTTTGTAGACACGCTTCGTATCTGAATTTTATACCACACCCATCTTTATCAGGCCTGACTGGCTTCCCCTACCGACACTCGCGTCTTCCAGCGAGTCCAAATCTAAGGCGGACTCTATCATAGTCGTGTCTTGCAACAATCTAAGTCTAGACGCAGACAGAGGGGTTGTTACGGTTACCGCCGGTATGGAAGATGTGTCCAAAGCGGAAGAGACCACGGCGCTCTGACGAGGAGGCAGCGGTGCGATCTCGTCGATGTCAAGTGGTGCTATATTGAGGGACGCGAGCGGTATTTCGTTGGTAACAAGTTGACTTATACTGTTCGTGGTACTACCTAGAAGCAAAATTCGTAATCTCAGATAAACATATCTCTACGTATAATATGTCTGCATATACACGTAGACGACTTGTACAAGGTGCACGTACCAACATTAAAATATAAATAATTGCTGTTGTGAAAAATAAGCTGTTATAAAATTTCTTTAGTATTGAAAAAGAAGAAAACTCTATTGTACAATCATTATGAGGGAGGTGCAGTATTGAGCCTGGTTTCTTACACACAAAATATCACAGCAGTAACGATACATGTTTTACCAAAATTTTTTCCCCGAGTGCCCGTACGATAATGTACTATAATTATCAATATAGTCTTAATTCACATATTCTTTGTAAGATTAACATTATACATTAAACGTGCCATTTAAAAAAAAAGTTTTTACTATTTCCCCTTATAATATACATGATAAGATAAAAAGAAATAAAACATTCTATATCTTTTAGTACACTCGATGAAATTTGATATCTCTATGTCTGAATTTTTTACATAAAATAAAAAGCTCCGTGCATCTCTGTGTACATAGCTTTATATAAACTAATTTGCATATTACATCTTATTCTCTACCCATATAAAATTACAATTAAAAATCAAATTGTAAATTAATGAATTAGTCACAAGCTATAAACCCTGTGATTAACATGTTCCAATATTAGTTTTATAAAAATGTAAACAAAATACGCATCACAGGCACTTGTGCATATAATTTATTAATGTTGATAAAGATAAATCATATTAAAACACTCAATGATGTGATCAGAATGTATAAATTTAACTTACCAAGTAGTACGCTCTGAGCCCTCGATATCAGGACGTAATTTTAAACAACAAAGAAATATGTTTTATTGAATTATCTTCAAGTCTTACTAATTACTACAAAACTTAGATAAATATAGCATAGAAATATATTTATATCTAAAAAAACAACTTACTTGCAATAATATCATTAAAAAATATGTTGGAAATATTTCTTTGCATATTATAGACTTTAACACATCTTTGTAATAGCAACAATGATAATTATGTAATTGATAAGATTTATATGAAAAGATACGAAATAATTTTTAAACCAAAAGTACTTCGAATAAGGAAATAATTTACAAATTCAATAGAATCTATCTTCTGTAACATACTAAGCAATATATAACAAATATATATTATTCAGAATGAAGTAAACGTAATTAGTATATGTCTCATATTGGTATATCTCTTATAACTCACTTATATACCACCATAACCATAACCATATATAATATAGATATAACTTTTAAAATAAAGATCTATGCATAATGCAAAACGGTAGCTTCAAAAAATAAATAGATCTCTTTTTGCAACAGTCAAATTCAACTTCTTGGCGTTTGTATATATAATTTTTTGTTTGTAACTCCTAATTAAAGGAATCAAGAACAATCGTATAACCATTTATGTATACAAATCAGTGCGCTCTTTTTTTTAGCGTGAAAGATCTTCCAGAATAGGAGTAACGATCTAATCTTTAAAGCTTTCTAATGTTATGAGTTCACAATTTCTTTGGTAAGAGTGTAGTAATTACAATTATTATGTTATTGGCGTTCTCTCCATCACCTATTATATGATCGAATTGTTAGACGTTATTTATAATATTAGACGTTAAATGTCCTCGTTATCGCTCAATGAACTCATAATGAAACGTCGATTCAGGAGGTCCTCCTCCGTGCTGTCACTCGGGCACAACGAGTTCTCCGCATACGAGAAGTTATTAGTCAGCGGCCCTGATCCGAATCTGTTGACTACGAGACCGATCGCGGTCTGTCCGATGATCGGTATGCCACCGGTGCCTAAAATACGCGCCGGCAGAATGTTCTTCGATATCGGATACTTTAAACTGTGGTCGGCGCACCTCAGATTGTTATATTTCAGCATGTGCGACTGCGAGAGCCGCAGTGGATCCTCGGAGTAACATTGGGGAAACTTTTGGAGATCGGTGTAACCGTTCTTTTCGCTTATCTTGTAACGCAGTGGATCCTCCGAGTACCTCTGCGGATACTTCTGGAGATCGATGCCATATTTCTGATCCCCGACGCACGGATCGTACATAAGATTGTTATCCGAGCACCTGTGATATTCCTCCCTACACCTATGCGGATACTTGTGCAAGCCCTCCTCGCATCTACACGGATACTTCTGAAAGTCTGGATTCAGCCGATCTACCTCGGTATACTTAATATGCTTTGCGGGCTCTTGGGAGCAATGCTGCGCCGGATACGGCGGCACGTAAGTATCGTTTATGTATTGGCGCGTATATTTCGGTAGTTCTTCGGGGCAACGCGTAGAATGTCTTAAGAGAGCCAACTCACCGTTTATCGACTCTATTCTTGGGGAGTGTTGGCCAGTGATCAGATTGTTCATTGAGCCTGTGAGATCCGTGCTAGGGCTTGTTTGAACCGTCGTACCGTTCGACTATTACAACAAACGAAAAAGAAATACATAAATCTATTAGATCTTGTTAACAAAATGCGATAAATATATTATAATCTTTATATAATTACCTGGGGCTGCACGATTTTGGCAGTACCATACGTCTTATTACTAGTAATCACGTTTTCATCACCAACGCGTTCGTGTTCCGCACGATATTCCAGCGTAACTATTCCCCTTCGATCTGGAAAGGCACGATTCGAAAATTTAAATTCAATATGTTAATACTAAGTAAAGCTAGCTCCCTCTCTCTTACTTCTTCTGATTACAAGATTTATAGATTAATTTTACATATTTCATGTTTAAAAAATCCTTACCAATTAAACTAGGTGGAGCTGGTCCACATAATACGTAAAAAAAATTTCCACAGATATTTCCTTGACTGTAGGGATTAAAATTATCTTGCCCTCTTCTATTCGTGAATGATCCCTTAATCTACAACGTTGCAACAGCGAGTAAAAAAAAAGTTGCCAATTACAATCAGTATTGATATTTGCTAATGCAGGTTACAAACAAAGCTACTCACATCTTCGTTAGTTGTTTGATTACTGCTAGTTAAATATGTGTGAAAACCAGCGAGACCTAGGATGCTCCAAACGGAAAAGAAACACACGACTCCCACGATAACACTGCTTGGAGATAATTTTACTGCTTCTAAAAATGGCTTGCTATCTTTTGTAACTGCAATCACAATAAGCGATAAATAAATATAAATGCATAACGTTAATTGTACATTTTTTTCTAAAATTATTATTGTGTCTACTCATTTGCAAATTCAAATGCGGAGACACTTACGCATGATTAAATGTGTAACTGCGCATATAAATATAAAAACGCAGAGAAATGCCAAGGATACTATAAAAGCATAGAAATATCTATAATTTCTTCTGCCCACGCAATTGCCGACCCATGGACAATGATGATCAAATCTCTCTGCAAGAATGTAAGAATGCGGTTATCTTTAAAATCACTTCTGATTAAATTAATATCAAGTTGTGCAAGATTAGTCCTGATACGTATCTGAGATTAAAAAACAGAGAGAGAAAGAGAAGAAATATGTCACAAATTTTTGAAGTAATACTACCTTCTCAATGAAATAACAGATACACATACCTACACAGTTGTCACACAGGCTACAATGTGAGGCTCTCGGTGGTCTAAATATTTTGCATGTAAAGCAATATTTCAGCTTTACTGGTTGTCCTCTAATCAAGACTTCTTTCGTTCTAGGAGGGGGTCTATATGTCTTAGAGTTACCATTGTTTGGTACCTCTGTCGTCGGGTCATGAAAAATATTTCAATTTGACATTTTTAATTTATGAGAAATAGTTTTTTATACAATTTTTGTTAGCTTTCTAAAGTAAGTATATAAAACAATTTGCGACTGCTACATTTAGAAATGCTACGATTGTGTGTATACCGATTTGCTTTTCGATGTAAGCTGCCTCATCGGGTGTCGCTCTTGGAATTACTCCAGGATCACTGAAGCTCGTACGGAACAAGGCAGACATTACAAATATAAATAACAAAGCTCCTATTACTGGTATTGCTGGTGTTACGTGTAGTGCCAAGTACGGACAACTAAAAAAGAAGAAAACAACTATTCAGAGATTTCATTTTGTTAATGCTAAAAACAACCAGCCTTCTTTCAGCTAGATTAGCTCCATGAAACTATTTCAAGATATGCAATTTGCCCAAAGTATCTTAGGCCAGTATGGAAGTGTTGCGGAGCTGTTACAGGGCAATTTTGTCTAATCAATTTTGTCTAATTGCCCTTTCAAGATCAAATACAATGTAACGCACTGCATACATGGAACAACGACACTTACTCAAAACCAAAGAATAATCCACTCGTTCCGACGATGAGGCACACAGTGACATAGAATACTCCAGTTTGCGGTGCCATCATCACTCTGCCATCGCAACAAAAGCGATTTCTTCCTGGGAACAGCTCCCATTTTCGCGTGACGTGTGGCATCTTGCTCAAAAGTAAAATTCCTCTCACGTACTGCCATACATAAGCATACAGATTCCGGTTGCAGACTGCTGACGATGTACAATGTGCACAATTGTGCAATCGTGTCCTTTCGACGTTCCTGCACGAATACTTGGGCAGATATATCTCATTTTGCTCGCTTGGTCTGATCTGTGGGACGAAACACACAATGAGAAAGCCAGCAGCGGCGATAGCATTCACGTATGATTCACCACGTTCCGTAACCACGTCGGACTCGCCTGTTGAGCTCAAGCGTGTACGCCGCGGCAGTCGAATTCAATCACTTCGAGCCTTTGGGTTACTCACGCCGCAAGGATCAGCCCGTTACGTCGACCTAACCTAATCCTGATAAATTGCCCGTGGTATCCTAAAGTCGGGGAATCTACATTGTTGCGAAAAGGAAAGACGCACGAGGCAACCTTCGTTCTCTCAAGTTTACACGAATCGCTCGTGAATTTCACACCTCGCGCGATATTGTCATCGTCCGCCTCGGAGGCCACGCACTCTGAACACTGGTGTTCGCTGGAAGGGTCGTATCGGCGAGAAAGAGGAATCTTCCTTTATCGAAACTGGGTCACTGTACTCGCGGATCACGCGCGTGTACTTGTCGGTTGCTCGTGAAGCCCGCGACGCGCGCTATGTTCCCGATAACCGCCGCATCTCCTCAAATCGTTATTATCATCGTTGTCGCGGATGTCGCGTCAAGCCCCTGACCGATGACAATAACACGCATATTTGCGGAACACAACGAACCGTCGCGAGGCATAGATGCCAGGAATGCGATGTGGTAGCATTGGGTGGGGATGGCCGCGCGACGCACTGACATCACACGCGGATAACGTGCGGCTATGTGTGACGTCGGTGCGTCGAGCGACCATCCCCACCCAATGCTACCGCACGCTGCTACATCTCGTTTCTGGCATCTATGCCGCCAAGTCCCCCGTCGCCCGTCGTGCTCGCTCGCGGAGCGCCCTCGCGCGGCGCACGCGTAAGCGCCACGTGACTCGGCACCACGTGATCCGACCGCGGCCCGAGCGATCACGATTCAAACGCTCATCCTCTGATGCAGATCGATGATCGATCATCGGAATTTCGCGTTCGCGAAGTCTCTACGCGCCGTACGTATAATACAATACGCGTGTGTTGCGACAGAAATCTCTAGCTCGAAATTACATATATCAAGGCGATTAAGCGTAGGCGTGGAGAAAAACAATCATGCAGATGCGAGGCGAAACAAAGGACATGACGTTAAGCGACACGGCTCATTCTAACCATCCTCTTGCAGCACCGGCAGGTAAAAAAAAGGCGTCTCCGAAGGTGTCTCTCGATCACCGCGAGCAACGCGAGATTGATTATTTAACCGTAGGGAGGGCGGCGAGCGCGACTTATCGCCCCCGTTGCAAAATGGGTCGTCGACGCAATGCGGTACGTCGCCGCGCACCGCGCACACGGACACACGTATACACACGTACGTACGTACGTATGCACACGTGCACACGCCAAGCAAATCCTGAAAATCGAATAATCCTACCACCGGCGCCATCTTCAGACGCGAACAGCATCCTCGATCGCGAAATTTCCTGAGATGGATGGACGAAGCTCGAAGGATCCATCGATCTCTCGCGGTGCATCGTGCACCCAAAAATCCTGCGGAATCCTACGCTACGCGATGAGTAATACGACTCAAACAGATGCGTCGAGGTATCTTCTATTGTATCTAACGTCATGATATATTCGTGAACTGGTCCGTACTTCGTTACGGTGGATGCTGGGATGATTTAACCGGTGGCGTTATTCTGCAGCGGCGCAAAACCGCATTCGTCAAATGATTCATTGCATCATTACGAAGTTAATTTTTTTCATTTCATATCCGCGGCTGCCTTGTAATCATCAATCGTAAGCATGAATCTTCTGCTGCTCCGAAACGGAGGCCAGAATTGCGAACCGCACGAGATCAATTTAAAGACACCGAGCAGGCGACGAGTGTCCTCTCGAGCAATTTTAATTTTATTGAAATCCGCGAAATTTTCCCAGATACTTCGCGTCTGGAACGGACGCCGACATCGACGACGCGGGAGGGCGGGAGGAGAGGTGTGATCTCCCGCCTGGACGCGGTGGATCATGCATCCAGCGGTGGTACAATCGATCGACCTCGCGGCGAATCGGAGCGGACATTTGCATCGAGGCTTCGACGTTCGACATTTCTGCCGGGGAGCGAGCCTCGAGCGAGGAGGCGCGATATATCGTCCTGAACATGGCGCGATATCAACAGGCATCGAAAAGTCGGCGGATTTGCGATCGCGTCGGATCACGCGTCCGCGAGGTCGGCCTCCCTCTCGGCGTGCGACCCTCGACAGCTCTCTTTTTGTCCCCTCTCTCTCTCTTTCAAGTCGAGTCGTATCTACGATCGAAGGTACAGCCGGAGCGGCGGCAGCAGTGGCAACGGCGGCGAGGGTCACCTCGATGAGGGGATAGGGTAACGCGGGAAGGGTACCGGCGATATGTGGAGAGAGGGAGGGTAGAAAGAGAGACGGAAGACAGACAGGAGGAGGCGGGGGGGGGGGAGCAGGAAGGATCGGGAGGGTGTATGAATCGTCGTGGAGCGGGCGGATGGACGGACGGACGCAAACGCTGAAATCAGCTCGGGCGATCGATGCGATAAATGGATGCGTGCGATTGGTAGCCGGGAAAATCGATGATGAACACAGAGGGGCATACCCTACCTCCTCTGCCTCTCTAGCCGGTGAGAGCCGGCGAGCCGAGCCGCGGCCGCGCCGCGCCGCGCCGCGCCGCACGGCGCGCGGAGAGGATGGAGCAAAGACCGAAATATCGATTTTTAGGCCCCTACGCGGCGGTTCGTTCGATGCTCGGTATCTGCCCCTGTCCTGTCCGCGCCAAGCGCCTTTCAAAACACCGACGACGCGCGCGAGATACGGTCGCGCTCTGTGCACGCAGCAGCCTCGTCAGCGACGTTTTACCGTCGTTTCTTGCCCGCACGCGGATAAGTCATCGCGTGAATTTGCGCGTCTAACAATATAAATCGTCGCTGCAGATCATCGTGACGTTTTCCTGCCGGTGCTCGTGTCGATGTTCTCAGGTAAATCTCAGGCCGACGACAACAACGACGAGGACGTGGACAATGGTTTGATCCGGGAGAGAGAGAGAGAGAGAGAGAGAGAGAGAGAGAAGCAGCGATCGAGGGCTCACGAGGACAACGTTCTCACGCGCTCCGTTTCCCCGTGGATGATTCACGTCGCGATACGTCGCGTGCGAGCGCTCGTCAAATCGGGCATTAATCGATGCAGTTCCTCGGTGTGCAAGCGCGACGAAGTGTCCTGCCCGATCCGATCGTACGTCGTCATCCGACGTACTGGTGAAACAGCAGCACGCGCGTCCCGAATATCGGTAACGAGACAGGGTTCGGACGAACGGTGTCGGCGAATCGGCGTTTCCGATAAAGAACAAGGGACTAAGGCAACCCCGTTGCGGCCCGATCGAGCTTGCAAATTAAATTAACGCGTGACGAGATACAGGAAAGATCGGCGGAATTGCGGCTGCAGTGGCGACAGTGACGAGGCGCGAGAGCTATCACGTTGCGCGACTTATCGGTTTGCATTGATCTGTATACGGGCGGCGACAACGTCGATGACGACGACAAAAACGAAGACAACGACAATGACCACGACGATGATGACGGTGACGACAGCGAAGCGGATCAACGTTGTAAATGTGATTGGGGAAACGTTTGACAGTTTAGACGCGCGAGCGGTGAATTAACAATTCCGCAAACGCGAATAACGGAGAAGCGAAAATTACGGTTGATGCGGAAAGCATTTGTCGTGCCCCTTCGATCGATTCAGCACGGCTTCGTAATTTAGATTTTGGAGCAGCGAGGAAAACGCGGAGTGCGATTATGATTTAATGTTTAATCGCGATATGAGAAGATAAAATTAAAAAAAAAACATGGAAAGGGAGGGAAAGTTGTTGTTGCCGTAGATCACACGGCAAACGGATCGCCGAACATTTGTTAGATCGTGAACGCTTTCCACACGCGAGATCGCGAAACGATCATGGCGAGAGGGCGACGTGTAGCCATTCTCTGCCGCCTTTGCAGATAATTATCCGCAATCGCTAATCGCGACGATAGATCGATACGGATAAAGATGCGCGAGACGCTAAAGCTGACGAAAAGGGACTCGGTGATTTCATGCGATTTCACAACGAATTATATAAATTTCATTGACTTAAGATCGGTTTCATGGAAAAAGATCGTCGCGCAACAGGCTCGATCTTATAGACGCGTTATATAATTCAATCTTTGTTTTTTTCTGCGATTTTTTTATGTTGATTATATATTTATATTGGATCGATCGGAAAGTCTGTGCGGATCTTTTCAGCGAAATTCGAGTGCAAAATTTTTGTTGCATTAATTCTTAATATTAATGATTATCAATTTAATATATAATAATAAAAAATCACGGACTTTTCAGTCGACATAATAGTATTACATAAATGAAGCTGAAGAATGTACTTAGCGTTAAATGCACAAAGTCGAGGCAACATCAATGACGATATCTTCGAATTTTCACACATGTAATCCGATACTTTTATCCGATACAGAAAAGATGGCCATCGCTGCCTCGGAGAATTATCAGCTTAAATGGCACAGTTACGGGGCGCATTTGCACAGCTCTGTTGCGACTCTACTCCAGTCCGAATCTTTTGCGGATGTTCTGTTGGCGACATCCTGCGGCCGGCACGTGGCGGCCCACCGATTCGTCCTCGCGGCCTGCTCGTCCTATCTCAGTCACATTTTCCAGACGTGCCACTTCGGCGCGAACACCAACGCTCCAATAATCGTGGTTGGTTATCAAAATGATCCCGATCGGTGCGACGCGCATGGATAATAACTCGATAATAACAGGAGATTCTACATTTCAGGTACTGCCTACGGAGATTGGATATCGTACCTTGAAGATACTGATACAGTACATGTACAGTGGCGAAGCCACCGTAACGAATGACCAGTTGGAGGGAGTCCTGAAGGCCGGTGATATCCTGCGTGTACGCGGACTGTGGAGATCGAACAGCGGCAGCAGCAAGAAGGAAAACATACAGTCGAATAATCAGAAAATCGAGCGTGACAAGAGGGAGCCGTCGCAGCTGACCGGACAGATACAGAAGATCAAGCTGATACAGCCGGCTACGGAGAAGGTGGCGGAGGGTGCGCAACAAGCGACCACGACCTGCCAGAATAACGTGCAACCATCGAAACCGATGGAGAGGAAGAGCATCGAGAAGATCGACGAGAAGAGTAACGACTCAGACGGCAAGAAGATCCTCGAGGAGAACAAGAACGAGCAGAACAAGAACAAGGAGAATCTCGAGACGAACAGCAAGAAGAAGAAAGCGAGCAGCGACTCCGAATCGAATAAGTCGAAGAGCGAAGGTGGCGAAAACGTGAGGCAGTCTTTTAGATTTAGTTGTAGCGACAAAGACAATGAGAGAGAGAGAAAAGAAAAGGCGATTCGTTCACATGACATAACGACGACGGTCTAACGTTCTCTTTCTTCTTTTCTAGACGGAACTAAATCTGGAACTGTTAGTGAAGGATGAGCCAATCGATTGGGAAGAGACGATCGATCCGTCGGAATCGCTGACGATAGACCACGAGATCGATATCAAACCGGTATGTAAAGCGAATTCTCCACCCACCCTCGCTGCGCCTGGAGGACATCACGGTGGTAACGATCTTTAATTGGGTTTATAGGAAATCGTGCACAGTGCGGATGAGGATGGGGACATGGAGGAGGAGGAGTACACGCCGCTGACGTGCGACATGTGCAGTCAAACGTTTAACAGGCCGTCGGATTGGGTGAGGCACATAGAATTCACGCACGCCGACATGACCGAGAACCGGAGGAAGAAACGAAAGGTACCGGCGGCTTCGATATCATGAATTTCGCTCTTCTTCCCTTACCCTTGCACCGCAATCACGGGACGTCTGTAAAACGAGGAAACGCGATTTCAGGACGACATGAATGACGACAGCAAGGAGTTCCCGCCGCTCAAGTGCGACCTGTGCGGCAACATGTACTCCACGCCGCAGGAGTGGGTGCGTCACATACAGACGGAGCACACGGAGGAGCAGCTGGCCTTGATGAACAACTCGGCGCCGCCGAAGCCGAAGAGGGTACACAATCACCAAAAGCTGTGCAACATATGTCAAAAGGAGTTCCCGAGTCACGCGTCGATGGTTATCCACCAGAGAACGCACACGGGCGAGAAGCCGTTTCTCTGTTCCTACTGTAAAAAGGGCTTCAACGTAAAGAGCAACCTGCTGAGGCATTTAAGGACACTGCATGACAAATACGTGCACCCAAGCCTGTACGGGAGCAACGGTAGCACGAACGCTTAAAGGCCCCTTCGCATCCCTCATTCACAGACGCGTATACAGATTTTCTGTTTTGCATGGCGTTCTCAGAGCCGTGGAGAGACCATACAGCATCTTGCGTATGTATGTATGTTCAATATTACGAGTATGTCTATATACGTAGACTGAACGCGTATCTATAACGTATAACAGGATGCCAAATTGGAACACGCGTGACGTGTCAAGAGAGCGAGAGAGAGAGAGAGAGAGATCGAGATCTGTGTGAATCTCCCCTGAGGAAGCATAGCTGAGCGCATCTTAAAAATTCACAATATCGCATATTGGAGAGAAATCTATACAAACTATTTTTTCTAAAAGGTAGTAATCGCGTTCTTTACATAGGCTAATCTTCTTTTTAACAATGTATGATATATATATGGACAGAGCTCCTCTCTCGTTAAATGAACTTCTGATTAAGTTAAAACCAGAAAGCAATATCAGGGCTTTAATACCAAAGAGGCTGATTAATATTGCCAAACCTGTGTCTATCGTTTCGTTATTTTTTAATCTTTCTCATTTTTGTTTCCTTCCTCTAACGTATCGTGCATGCGTAAGGACGTTACTTGTTTTACCGAGAGAAAAAGAAAAAGGAATCAAGGATTTCGTTTTTAATGTACGAAGAATAAAAAAACGCTGAATGACTACTACTACTTGTAGAGATCCGACGAGGAGTGCTCGCGTGTAAAAAATAATTCTATAGTATAAATCAATATTTAACGATTGATTATTAACTTAATTACTTAGAGTAATTATATGAAAAATCCAAATTATGTAAGATTTAACTGTATACTTCTAGGCTATTCCATCCATGATATAGCCCTTTTATTCCCTCAGCTCGTAAGTTAATTATGTATTTTTATATTAAAGTAGCTTAAAGACACAAACATATAAGAAGTATAAGATACTTGCAACTAAGCAAAACTTGAAATTTCGATTTCTAGGCTAGGGTGTAAGAGTAACATATAATTCAAAATTTATCAAATTTTTTGGAAATATATTGAGTTCTTCTTACATATAAAAAAAAAACGAACAATGCGATGTTATCAAAATACTGTCACAGTCTCTGGAACAGTAACAATGTGAATATTGATTAAGAGGATGACACCATTTTGCTATACTAATCATTATTGTGTCACTCTACTATGAATTTTAGTGTCAGTCAATTCTGCAATGCGCTAGCACTGTGACGAGCCAAATAACTTTTAAATGTAAAATTAAAATAATATATTATCTTAAAAGTATTTATAACTTTGCCTTACTTGTACCTCAATATTGGACAACGGGACGATTTCATTACACGATTACTAAAATATATCTATGGTACTGTCCTCTTGAAAATTACGATGTCAAGCCAATGAATTTTTTTCTCTATTGAAATAAGCACGATGTCAAAGCAGACGTTAATTGGACAGGATCTTCCAAAGCAATCAGTAATGTAACACAGTACCAGTGATTAACAATTCAGTGTACATTCCAAGAGCTTCACTTTTATCACCGCTTTAATTTTCTTCCTCGTCATCGATCTTGGGCGCCAGGTAATATCTAATATGTCCAATATCACCGATCTTGTATTCACATACTAGAGGCACGTCGTCGGACATGGACAGTTGAACTTGATTGCAAAGAGGACCAGCCTTCACAAAACAATTCAGATAGCGACAAGAAAATGTCAGCTTCACTGGTTCCTGCATGTTAACAATTATTGCTTCCTCTTCATTATCCGCGTCAGCAGTCTGTGCTAATTTGATGTTGGCTAAAAAAAAAATAGGAGTAACGTGTTTAAGTTTATGCAACATGTAAAATGTCAGCTTAAACAATCCTCCTCTTCTACTTTTCACGAATTAAAGATGATAACAAATTAAACTTAATGATTTATAAACTTTGCTTTTTTATAAATTGCCGTTATGTATTTAAAATAAAACATAACTTATTAAACCATACAATATTTAATTTTACTTGGAATTTCTAATAATCTATCTCCTTCAATTTAAGAAATAAAAGAGAATGATTATATTTCTGATTATTTGGGACACTCTATATAATACTATATGTAAACATTATAAAATTCCTAATCCTCGTATATAAAGTAAATTGAACGCGCGCGTGCGCGTTAGGTATTAAATATTTCGTGAATAAAAGCGTAAACAAGAGAAGGCACGTGATATACAAGACACGTGACCTTTGCTCGGAAGATTCAAAAGATAAACAGTTGAGGTACATTTCGAATCAAGGAAGTCCCTATTTGAGATCAGTTCCTGCAGTCAGTTGGAGTCAGTTGGCAAATCAGGCACAATACTTGAGGAAATATTGAAGAGATTGAGGAAACTATCTATGCTAGCGGTGATGCAGGCTTTTTTCAATGTAAGTAGATAAAACACAAAGTACATTCCACATCATTCAAACTGTATTCACAAGTATTTGGCTCTGAGAAAACTCACCTGAACCATAATCGCCAGACGCGCTGAATTTTATGCCTTCCTTCGTGCAAGCAAACGTTATCGATTCTCCGAACTGGCTGAGGTCCCTGCAGATACGGGTGAACTCTGCAGACGGCATTTTCACGACGCACGAATACGAGGTTTCCTGCAAAATAATCGAATCATGAGCGCGTCCTGACGTGAATCAGCAGTCACTGTCAGCGTGATTTCCGCGAGCGTGTCTTACGGGAATGCCGAGATGCTCCTGATCCATATTAATTAGCTTCATCTCATACTCGGCCAGTTTGTCTTTGTTTGGCGACTCGAATATAAAAACGATAGATTCGGGACTATCCCACGCCCTGAGGGTCACCGTGTCCTCCGCACCGGCACATCGCAGGATCTTTGACATACTGAAAACGATTCGTCGAGATTATCATGCTCTCGTAAAACTCTAGAGAGATCTTTCCTCTGCTCGGTCGCACTTCTCAGCGATTCCCTCTCTATCCTTTCTTACTTCAAATCAGACAAATAGACATGTATACGTATTCGTTCTGTTCGAACACGGAGAGCGTAGGACAGTCAAAAGAAACGGATTCCCCTCTTTCTTTGTTCACAAGACGGTTGCCGAATACCTAACCTTTCCACTATTTTCATTTCGGCCACTTTACATAAAATATATTAATCCACGCACCGTGATTTTACAAATGGATTAACACACATTAGAAAAATGTCTCAATTACGCAACGGCAATCAGGATATCACGAAATTTAATCGAAAACACCGTACGAAAATAAAACGAGGGAACTCTCGACTCACCAACTGATACTCATGCCCATCGACAGATTCCGATCGCAACGGTACTTGTCGAAACCGTCACTCCTGAGATTCAAGGAGACCAGGGAAACGTGCGCGTTGTCCATCGCCTGGACCTGAATCCCCGAGTCCGAGCACTCGAACGTCGCCTCAGACAGGAGGTCCTTCACCGCGTCCAACACCTTCTTTAAGATCGCGCTCTGCGTCAGCCGTGCCTCGAACATCGTGCCGTTTCCGTACGTCAGTAAACTTGATGCAAGAATAATTCGAAAAGAATAAGACGTAGAATCCAGTTAACCCTCGTGAGCCGACCCGGCAACAAGTACCCTCGCGCCTTCCACAGATGACAGTTACCCGCGTTTTTGTTGCCAACCGACTCGAAGCGGAAGTAGATGGCAAGCTTGAATCGTTGAGAGTGCATCCGGTGTTTGAATGCAACGCGCGAAACACGATGAAACGTGTCACGGAGGGAGGGAAAACCAAGGTCTTCTCAGTGATACGCACAAGAATGATTACTCGTAGAATATTAACTGTTATATTTTGTTTCGCAAGCTCGTAATCTTCTGACTATAATTGACATCAATTCATAGATTTATAATTACGGAAAATACAGTGTAACACTGGCTCCCCGGTTACTTCGTGTCTGCAGCTCTACGCATCGTACAAAAAAGAATCGTATAGATTGGCGCGTGATGACGAACAGATTAATCACTACAGAGAATATACAAAATAATAATTTTTAATGATACAATAGTTTACACAATTTCGCACCTAAGTGTGATAATTAAACCTTGAAAAAATTCATTGGAAAAAAAAACTATAATTATAAAATGCTTAATCAGAACTGTACTGTAACTGCTTATACTACCGCTTACTTAAATACATACAGTCTTCATTTGTATTACTGAGATATTTACACATTACATAGAAACTTAAAGTTTCCTAAAAATCGCAGCGGAAAAGAGCGATCGAACAAATCACTGATCACGATCGAAACGATAATCCGTTTAATTTTTCAAGAAACTAATATCGCCCGTCATGTCTTCCAGCTCGCTGAACATTTGATCGAGATACTGAAAGAAGAGAACGTGCATAAGAAATAATTATTGAACTAGCCTTCGGATTTCTTTAGATAAAATAATCGATACAAAGTTGTCAACGATGCTACATGTACTCACATCAGACGGTTCTTCTTCATTGTCGTACGTGGTGTCCAAAGATTTGTTAGCGAATCTTATATTTCCCTCATCGTCGATGTCTTCATCGTCCTCCTCGAAGCCACCTTCAATGTCAACCTCGTCGTCGGTGTCATCCGGCTCCTCTTCGTCATCATCGTCGTCATCGTCGTCATCGTCGTCGTCGTCGTCCGACTGCATGTTACAAGCCACGTCCATCTCCTCGTAATCTATGGGTTCCTCTTTTATTTCGGTAAGCATTATCGTCTCCTCGACAGCTTCCGCTTCGGCTGGACATGGTGGCGGAGCCTCTGATGCTGACGGTATCTGAGGAGGCTGCGACGTCTACGAAAACAAAAACGGTCGTTGACACAATGGAATTCGTTAATTTAACAATTGATTTTATATTTAATACCCAGGGTTGCTGTTGCTGTTCTTGCACCGTTTTAGCCGACGTGATCGAAGTCGGCAACGTAGAGGAATGAGAGTTCGCGTTTTGTTCCTGCACCTGCGGGACCGGCGGTTTGCTCTGTCCCTTGTTGGAATTATCTTCCAACCGCGCTTCCACGCTATCCGCGTCCTGCTTCGACGATACATCCGCGTGATTAATTTTATCTTCCTTCTTCACTTGACCAGCGCTACTTCCTTCCTCCTTCGGCTTCTTGCTGTTGGACTTGGACTCGTGATTGGCGCTCTGTTGTTCCTTCTTCACTTGTTCAGCATTATTTGGTTCCGCCTTAACTTTCTTGACGTTAGGTTTCGGCTCTCCCGGAAGGCCAGCGTTGCCTCGCTGCCGTCGAAATCTAACAATGATGCTCCTCGTGTCCCACATCAGATCGTGCGCTTTTTTGTAAGCTGATATCGATTCGTCTACGCTATTGTACCTTATAAAAGCATATCTGCAATGAAACGTGGTAATTAATGGTTTATAAAAAAAAATCATGTCACATGTACAAAATATATATATATATACATATATATATACGATTCTCCTATATTATATACGCGTAACGCACCGAGTATTTCTCATCTTTTGCGCGTATCCTACGTCTATTCGCGTGGCTGTCGGGAATTTACTTTCTACTTCATTTATTTTAACGGACTCGGGCAAATTTCCTATATACAAAGTATACGGATCTATCTCCTCGGGCATCGGGTTATCCTCGTCTCTCAACGATTTCCTCTCGACCTTCAAGTGTCCAATGCCAAAACGGATCTTCTCCAATTCCTTTATGGCGTCGTCAATATTCACGCTCTCCGCCATCTGGATGAAACAGTATCTCGGCCCACTGGGACTCTGGAAATGTATGTTCTGTATACCAGAATGAAACAATCGAACGATATCCTTATTCAGATCCGGATCGGGAAACTTGATTATCAAGCTCTGCGCCTTCAGTTTCTTGTTATATTCATTTTCAGTTTTCAAGGCCCTCTCTGCGTCCTCTTTGTTCCACGGCCTGCTGGGGTAGCTTTGTGACATCGGCTTCCTTTGTTTACTCTTCTTGACTACAACCTCCTCCTGAAAGAATCAAAGTGATCGAATTAGTTACGCTTGCAGCAGCTTCGCGTAGTACTCGAGGCGTATTTTCACCAGTACAATTTTCATGTCCTGATCCTCCGTCTCTCCGCCGTGCCTACCGCTCACGATTCCAGGCGGAATTGGGGGAATAGGATTGGGTAGAGGAACGGTCATGTGATTTATTATAGCATCGTTTGCCGTCGTGGTATAATTATTTCTTTGCCAATCCAAACCGAGACCACCCGTCAACGTCGCGCCAAAATACGCGGCTTGATCGAACTGACCCTGTGACTGCCCAAATCGCGTCAACCGTCTACTTTTACGATAAAAGGTATTCTTCTGAACATACATATTGTTTCTATTCTGAGTAAATCTTTTGCGATGTACATAGTTACCTCTAAGAGGCACCTCTCTCTGAAAGGTATTAGTCATTTCGCGCGGAGTTGGAGGTGGTAACGGGGAGGTCTGTGGCGTTATCCATTGCCAAGGGGTGTGTGGATGTGTCCACTGTATGGGTGCGACTTGGGAAGGCACTGGTCCAAATACATGTGGCGGAGGTGGGACTCCACTGGGGGGTGGAGGCATAGGAGGCAGAGGCGGTTGTCCTGGTAGAGGTTGGGCGACAGTGGAAGGTGAGGATGAGTAATTAGCGTACGAGGAAGCATCGTATCCGAAATTGATGGAATCCTGCTTGACGTAGGCCCGTTTGGCTTCATTGTTTTCTTCAGTCTAAGGAGCGAAAAGTTATAAATTAAAACGGGAGGAACACTCGGTGATTCGCCGAGTTTGTAACATGCACGATCACAAAAACTGCTTCACCGGATCACGGTGATCGTTTCGTTCACGCGAATCGCATCGGATCGGAGCGCGTAGATATCGTCTGGTATTAACAAGCTAACCTACAACAACGTCACGAAATGGAAAGGAAAGCAAGCAACCGCGTCACCGTTTATCATGCTTGAGATAACAGGAAGATAGAACTCGAACATTACCACACGCTTCATACTGCACTCAACGTGATTCGCTCCTTATGCGCGAACAGCGTTTCCCGAGTTACAACGTAAACACATTGTAGTGCAAGCATGAGTGATGAGAACACGGTTTTATATAGAGGTCTGGAAACGAAGCGAATTTTCAGTGGTGGGGGGAGTCATCGTAACGAAGCGGTTTTTCACTCGCGCTACTGTCGCTATGCGTCGCTGCTGTTGAGGGTTGCAGTGAAACAGACAGGAGAACTGCTCCTCTGTCTTTGTCGCACTACCGACATCCCTCGATCATCCCATACTTTGCGACCGAAAATCGAAGTTATAACGTCCTCATTAGGAGGGCCTACCCCCTCCCCCTACTACTCCCGTCGTTTGCAGCATGTAAGACCGTGGACGAGAGTAAACACGGGACTGTGCGGAGGCGAGAGCCCAGTGCGAGGGATAGACAAAGGACGGAAGAGCGAGGGAAAAAAAGAGACGCCAAGAATGTCAATCCTCCCCCCGTCGATAATTTTTGTTGGGAAATAAATAAACAAGAACGGCCCTGACCGACCCTGACGATCCGTCGCGAAATTACGCGTTATGTGACTCGTCATCGTACGCAAGCGCGGCGCATCGCAAACTCTGTTGCATCGTCCGTGCTCGTCCGCGGGCAATGGCCGCTCGTTCCTTTTTTATTTTCAAGCTATCGATCTGCAACGCTCGTTGCGCGCACAAATGACAAAACAGGCGCAGGTGTGTCGCGATCGAATGCGAGCGTGTCGGAGCGCCGGAGAGATGCGAACGTCACGGAAACGTCAACGAAAAGAAACGTAAGAAACATCGCAGATGCGAGAACGCTCGGGCAACAAATTTATGCATCGCAATGCAATATTTTCACTTATTCCATCACTCGATCCGTTGGCAGATTGCTACATGTGTGCATATATTCCATTCTTGAAGTGCGTCGCGTGTGCAGTGGACTGCATCGATCGTTGGATTAAAATTCCCGCTTCAGTTGCAATACGCCTGCGTTCGCGACGCACGTCAAGCATGGAATATATGCATGTACATAGAAATCTGCCAACGGAAACGGACGGCACGGGTCCTGCGCAAGGCGCATCCGCATTGCAGGCGGTGAAGGCGCGGAACCAGGCCAAGGCGATCAGTCTTGCACCGCGGTTTCTCGCTGAATTTACCCAGAAAGAAACGAAGAATGGTGCAGAGGACCGGCAGAGAGCGCGAACGGTACTCGCGGAGAAAGAGGGTTGCATCGCCGACAGATGCCCCTGTTGCCAGTTCACTTCACGGTTTCCACGGAGCGAGTGTACGCATTGCGGTGACATGGCTACGAGTATCACGGAGGAAATAGAGGTATTTTTCGGCGTGAGCGTGACGATCACGTCGCGGCTTCTCGTGCAAAAGTATCCGGACGATCCGCGAGACTCGGCCGAGAGAAAAACGTGCCGGCGAACGCCCGTGGTTTTCCTCGAAACTTTCCCATATCCTCCTTTCGCACCCTCTCTTCGCGCTTCCCCTCTCTCATCCACCGGCTCGCTCGTGTTCACGAATGTTCATCATGTAGAAAGTGTCCTAGAGCCGCTCTCGGTAGACTGCTGGAGAATTTTTACGTCGTGCCACGTACATACCTTGACGTGCCTCTCTCTTGTTGATCCGCAAGTAATCGCGTTAGCGGGGGATATTACGCGATACAGACAGTAATTTGATTACATGGAAATGTACACGGTAATAGTGAATTGTCACATAGGTTAACGACAGATCCAGACACGAGATCGCTCTTACGACCGCACCGACGATGCACTCGCGTTCGATCCCGACGCGGTGTTACGTTACACCAGATGGATGGTGAATGGGAAAATTCTCTTTCCAGGAAATCAACCGGAAGCAGAATGCAGACGTGACGAGTACCGGCGAGTTTCCACCCGAATACTTAATCAAGCATCCACTGCAAAACACTTGGACCTTGTGGTACTACGAGCCCGACAGGAATAAGACATGGGAGGAGAGTCAGCGGGAGATAACGAGTGTCGATACGGTTGAAGATTTCTGGAGGTGATTGCAATTATGTACTCAGTTCTCTCGCGTATTATTAAAGCTGCTCGACTTGTCGACTGTATCGTGAGAATAAATTTTCTGTCGTGTGTTCAGCTTGTACAACCACATAAAGACGGCGTCTGAGCTCAGACAGGGTTGTGACTATAGCATGTTTAAGCATGGAATTCGGCCTATGTGGGAAGATGATCAGAACAAGTCCGGAGGACGGTGGCTAATAAATCTAGAAAAGAAGCAGAGAGCTATGGATCTAGATAATTTTTGGTTAGAAATTCTACTTTGTATGATTGGGGAGGCGTTCAACGAATACTCTGATGATATATGTGGGGCTGTAGTAAATATCAGAACAAAGGGAGACAAAATCGGTGTCTGGACCTCGAATGCGGATTGTCCGGATAGTGTTATGCAAATTGGGTAAGGAATTAAACCACTCGGTCCTCTTGAGCATCTCCCATTTATATAGTTGATCTTGGTATTATCGATTTTGTCAATATACCATTTTGATTTCAGCCGTAAACTGAAAGAGAGATTGAAAATTACACCTAAAACGACCATTCAATATCAAATACACAAGGATACTATGGTGAAAGTTGGAAGTCAAGCGAAAAATACCTATACACTTTAAGTACCGCCAACTTTATCATGATATCACCTTTAAGTTGTTCATTGGAGTATTTGATTTTGTCAAGCATCGTTACTAGATGAAGCATTAACATCGAAGATGTGTTTATCATGGACGAAAAATTAAACCTTGTTTTCAAAAGCATGTTTTCATAATATAACAGATTAAGTGAGAATCAATAAACAAAATGTTGAATTAAGAAGTAGATGGATATCATTAATATAAAAAAAAAGTTACTTTAAGAGGTACAGTATATAGTTTACCTTATGAAAGATACGCGCGGGCTGCTGTATTTTTCTGTGACTGATAATGCGACGACGATTGTACGATTAATTAAACTTGTACGTTTAAATGTAATTTGTGCAACCTCATTTTTCAGCAAATAAATTCTTATAATTTCTTATAATGCTTCTCTGATGTACACCTACTAATCCTCGCTTGGTGAATCCTAGGCTCATGCAAATCGTCTTTATATATCATTTTTTACATACTTTTTTTTCTCTCTGCCCGTTTACGATTAATAATTGACATTCAGCATCAGTTAATAATATTCAGCAGAGATAAAAAATTCAATCGATTTATCAGACGAGGATTAAGAATTGGTTGTATACATCGACGGAAACTATTCAATAATAATTTGATTTGATAATTTTTTATATATAGAAAATACTTTTTCTTGTACAATAAAATGTTAAAATACAGCGCCCAGATCCATTTTGTAGTAGTAAATCTCACACTAATTACGATGCCTCGAAAGAGATTCTCTAACAAACAATTACTTTTAAGATTTTCTTACATAATATCTGGATATTTGAACAGTTTATTTAAAAATACTGGAGTTTTATGTATAACATTTTTATTAAATTGTGCGATTCATTAACAGCAATATAAATGAAAATGCAGATTTAATAACAATGATATAATTATATATTGATATAATTATGTATTATTTTTTAATATCAATTCCTCCACAAGCTCTTTAAGGTCTCTGCGTCTCCCTTTTTCTAAAGCGTGTATTAGATTTATCGCCCATCGTTCTGTATCAGACAGTGCCATATAAATGTTCAGAAACTACAAAGTTCAGATTTCAAATTGAGTTTTTACTTTAGAAATAGAATAGGTAAGTATATTTAAAGATTTATTATAAATACGTCCTCTTACCTCATAACTTTGTTCTTTCAAGTCGTAAGGATATTTACTTTGTACGGCATCAATTTCACATTCTCTAATATTCAAATGTCTAGCTACATCTCTCCAGGATCGACCCAGTCTATCCTTAATTTGTAGCAGCACTTTGAACAGAAAACGTTTATAAAAGTTATAGAAAATGGAAAACTGAAGATGAAATTTGTTAAGAAAACTTTAAAAATACCTGTTTGTTGCAGTAATTTTCTTTTATCATCAAGATTATCTCTTCCTTCTTGTCTACAAGAGTGAGATGTTTCTATGATCTGAATACTAGAAGATGCAATCGAGTTTTCTGTTGATGATCGAGATAAATTATATGTAGAAGCACATGCGGATTCTGGAAGTGACGCTGAGTATTCTTCTTCTTCATGTCTTTGCTGTTCTAATAATTCTGGAGCTGTTGCAAGAATATTTTTCAGTTTTGCATTATATTATTCAAAACTATCTACATGAAATAACTTTGCACAATATTATGCAATACAAAACCATCTTTAACATTATTTTATTATTTCATGTTCATTATTAATTTCTCCATCAAAAAAATAAATATCATGAACTTCATAAAAAAAGTAATGAAAGATACCTTCATCGCTTTGGTACATATTACAAGACGGTGATAATTGTGCAGTTTCCAACCAATTTTCATAATCAAGCAACTTGTCGTTCAAGTTCGAGTTGCGAACAAACTGCTTCGATATGAACCATAACGGTTCTATGTTCTTGTAGCTGACGATGTCTCGTTTTTCTAATAATCTTATAAAGGTTTTGAAATCCCTTGCCTTGCTTAATTTGCGCCTGGAACCAATATCATGCATGTAATTGCATTTTAGTTGATTCAAAACGTCACCACTAACATAAGGTTCAGCTAAGCTGAGAAAATCTTGACGGAGCAAATTGTACTTCTCGATCATTTTATTGTCGTGTCCTTTAGCACAGATAGATATATTTTTACTTTTCGATCAGGTCGTTGTGGGAAAACCCGTTTGAGCAGTGATATATATATATATATATATCTTCATAAACACTCGCAGGCTAAAAACGTACACAGGAATAGATATTTTCAAGTAAAATAAGTCTATTTATTTGATGCATTTATTTAAATACTTACGTTAAATGTATATTGCGTAATAATCGTTAACAAATTTATAAACAATACATGTGTATATCATATACATATCTGCCTAATCTGAAATACATTTGGGTAATATTTCCATTATTCCCTTATATTATGAGGTTGGTAATCCTTGTCGCTCTAGTGAGATCATAAAAGTGAGCAAATTCACTAAAGTCTACTACCGTTTTATTGGTCAATACCTAGTGAGGTATTCTTATTATAAAACATTGCCATATTTTTCTTCATCTCACTGAAGCATTCCCAACCACGTGCAATCATGGATAATAAGAGTAAAGTACAATATCTTATTGTTGATACAAGCGCTTTTATAAAGAACGCTCCTTTACAGGTAATTGTTAAATAATATATAATATAATAAATAAATGCGTAACTATCGTTTATCATTATGAGGTTATGTATACAAAATGTTAACGTATAAATTGCAAAATGCAATTTATGAAGAATATAACATAGATTTTTTTAAGTTATTGAAAATTTGTTAAGAGCGCATATTTATTCACAGGATATTGGTGTTAACATTTTAACTGAACAAGCTGTTGTTGATGAAATCACAAACAAGAGACAGCTAAGAAGATTGGTTGTATTACCATATGATTTAAAAGTTCAAGAAACTTTTACTGAGAATATTAAGTTTGGTAAAGTTTTAATAATGATTATTTCTATTTGTATTAGATTGAACATACAATCATTTTGATTATATCCAAACATACTTTTAACTTACAGTGACTGAGTTTTCTAAGAAAACTGGTGATTATATGAGCTTATCTGCTACTGACATTAAAGTGATTGCTCTTACTTATCAGTTAGAAAAAGAAAAAGTTGGAACAGAGCATTTGAAGGATGCTCCAACAATACGAAACGTACTACCTACTACAGACAAACCGAGTGAAAATGATCCTAAACCACCAAGTGGGTTTTACATGCCAAAAAATAAGGTAAGAATATTTTTCATAAATTTAATATATACATGTTCAAATTTTCTATATTAAGAGAAATTTTTATCTGATATCCAGGAAAAAGAGCTACTGAATGCAAATAATAATATTGAATCTTCTCTAAAAGACACAGAAGAAATAGATGTTAAAGAAAATATTAAAGAAAATGTCGCGCAAGTGGAAGACTCAACAATAAATAATACAAGCGACACAGAAAAGAAACAATCTGTTCTCAATGCATCTGATGTAGCAAACACATCTTTGGAGGAAACGGAATCAGATTATGAAACAGCAGATTCAGATATAGAAGAGAGTAACGAGCAAGAGAGGGATTTATTAGAGAAATTTATGAAGTGTACTTTCGACTCAGCAAATTTGGAAATTGAGGGTGAAAGCGAGGACAAGCATGTTATGGACGACATTCTTACTCCAGTTGATGCAATATTACGTGAAAATGGAAGTGACGCGGAATCGACTGAGAACGAAGACGACGAAACCGATGAAGATGATGATGATGACGACGACAATGAGAACGGTTGGATTACACCAGGTAAATTTAGTTTCATTAATTGAATTTTATGATATCAGGATTAATTTGCGACGCATGTATTTTTAATAATCCATCTTCTTTAAGGAAATCTCACCAACATAAAAAACCAAATGAATTTGGAGATTCTCGAAGAAAAAACTGCAACCGTCGCATGCCTAACGATGGACTTTGCAATGCAGAATGTACTAATGCAAATGGGATTGAATGTGGTTTCGCTGGATGGCAGAATAATCAAGCAAATGCGAACCTTCATCTTTAGATGTTACGCTTGTTTCAAGACTACCAGTGTCATGACGAAGATTTTCTGTCCACATTGTGGCAATAAGACGTTGAAGAAAGTGGAAATCACGTTAGATGAGAATGGACAGCAACAGGCTCACATAAATTTCCGCAGACCTCTGTCAGCCAAAGGGAAGAAGGTATGCCAGCTTTTTTTAAAGCTATATTGTATTAATTTCTAAAATAATCTATACTTAATAATACGCCAAATAACAAAAGAGAGATAAACATAAAATTGATGTAATTTTCAGTTCTCGTTACCACACCCGAAAGGTGGAAAACATGCTAACAATCCTATCCTGTGTGAGGACCAACCAGTGCCGGAGCAGCGTCCGTCGCGTTTGGCGCGTATGAAAAATGATCCACTCGGTGAAGATTACATAGCTGGTTATTCTCCATTTATTATGCGCGACATAAACTCGAGATCGGCTATGCTGGGCAAAACTGCCAAATATTGGATGAGAAAAAACCCTAACGAATCTAGAAGGAAACGAAAATAAAAATAATTTATTGCCAAGTGTACATCGTGATATTAGAAGTATCTTTATTTTAAATTAATATTGATATATTATATAAGTATATTTACATTTAAGGGATATGCACTATAGTATATTTTCCAAGCTAAATAGACAAATTAGAACTTTGGTTCATTGTACGACTTATTATGTGTAAATATGTAGAACATCAAATGATTTTATCCCATTTTTAATTCTCCGACTGACTTTAGTTTACAAATCAGTATATCGATAAAAAAATTGCCCCGGGTGAGGATCGAACTCACGACCTTAAGATTATGAGACTTACGCGCTGCCTACTGCGCTACCGAGGCTATTGCCAAGTCTCTCCCAAGATTACTAATATAATATTAAAGAAAATTTTAGATTGAGTTAGAGATTTGAGTTTTTACTATTCACTGTTTTTCAATTGTACAACAGAAAGTTTTTTTTTAAATAAGAGTCTTACTCATAGATATCTATGGCTGCGTTCCGATATTCACTACCAGTCATAGATGTATTAAATAGATTTAATATATTATAATATTTTTTATTATTTTTGTTTATTTATTTATGTGTATTATGTGCTTGTATAGTGTCTCTATACACAATTACTATACTCTGTTACTATTTTCCCAGGAAATAAATTCTTTTATTGAATACCTATCCCCAGACTTGTAACTAAATATTACTATAGGGATTATAGGGTGTTGTCAAGTTTATGTTGAGCATCCTGTTTCCAATTCGTTCGAGTCTTCGCCTTGCAGGTTACCTTCTTTTCCCTTGACGGAAGTACACGGCTTAAAGATGGTTGGTGAACTCATAAATTAAATCCGAATTTATTTAAAACATCAATTATTTATATATTTTGATTGTTCGATAGAAATTGTATAATTGTTATGATTTACTTATAGCTTGTAAATTTTTCTTTCAATCTTTTGTACAAGAAAGTTTATACGACATAACCTCGTGCGCGCATTGTCCAAGTATTGATAAATTTACACACGATTGTTGAATTATAAACGATGCATGAAAGAGATTGTGTGCTGCTTAACGATTACTTTGTGATAAAATGAATAGATTTATAATGACAATATATACAGTACTTGGAGGTGAGATACATGTGAAGATCTGCATAACATGTCTATTAAATTGTCTTAGGTGAAGGTAAAGTGTTCGGAGTTGCGAACTAAGGATAAGAAGGAGCTGCTGAAGCAGCTGGAGCAATTGAAAACGGAACTGACCACCTTGAGAGTAGCAAAAGTTACAGGAGGTGCAGCATCCAAATTGTCAAAAATGTGAGTTCTGATATATTTGTTAAATAATTATTTTAAGATGTATATACTCCTATAAGAGTATTGCGTATAAAGCTGTGACTATACAGTATTGCGTATAAAGCTGTGACTATACAGTATTGCGTATAAAGCTGTGAAATCATAAATACATCACATTAGTTTAACAATATACTTTTTCAAAATATAAATGCATTACGTTATTTATATCTACAATAGTTTTATATGAGGTTAATTACGAATATATCTTTTATGAATCATAATTGTTTCTGTCATCTTACAGCCGTGTTGTAAGGAAGGCCATTGCGCGTGTATATATCATAATGCACCAGAAGCAAAAGGCGAATCTCCGCTTATTTTACAAAAACAAGAAGTACAAGCCTCTGGATTTGAGGCCCAAGAAAACGCGTGCCCTGCGCCACCGTCTTACTCCCTACCAGGCCAGCAGGAAAACACTGAAGGAAATACGGAAACATTCGGCATTTCCGCAAAGAAAATATGCCCTTAAAGCTTAGTATAAACGCTTTTAATTAATACAGGAAATAAAAATTTTATAAAAATTAAGCGGTCTTTTTACTTAAAAAAAGCCAACACTTGTGATCTCAGGAAGGTTTTAGACAAATAAGTACGCAAGAATTATATCTGCAATACTAATCAAAAGGCACTGTATATTTATAAAGTAACTTCTTGGACAAAATCTTCGCCTATACCTTCGACAAGTCGATACAGAAATTTAAAAAAGATTTAGAGCCTTTTATATACAATTATTAAATTCTACGTAACTTTAGTTGCATAAATATATTTTAGTACAATGAGGGATTTGAAGTAATTTATTATTCAAGATTATACGGTAATAAGTCTTCCCGAGCACCACGGGCACGGATGAAAGTTGGGTTCTATGATACACGCATCTTTACAATCTTTGATTTCTGTCAGAAGATCGAGAATTTCCGATGCTGTTTTATCCTCGACCACTGGTAGCTCTTCTGCAATTTCTTCTTTTTCATCATTTTCAGGCGGTTCAACATGGGTGCTGATTTCTGGAAAACATATATACATATATGTATAACTATATTTTCTATATTTCTAGTATATGAACATTTTTATAAAATATCTGCTCACAGATCGCAAAAGTCATCCAATTAAGCATAGCTACTAAAATAAATGAATGCGAGTTTACCTTTCTGGCAATCCACACAGGTTTCTGTAGGATTTACTAGAGTTTCTGGATGCTTTTTAAGCAACTCGGTAACCAATACTTTTAGTTTGTGTAACTGTTCCTGTTGCTGATTACGTTGTTCCACTAATTGGCAGAAGGTTTGTTCTCTTTCCTTCCACCTTTCTCCAAGGATTGCTCGTTGTTTTTGATATAAAGTTATGTACTCTCCTATAAAGATACATACAATTCATCAGATAGTCTAATTTTATAACGTACAATACAAAAGACAGTATATATGTTATAAAATTTAAAAAAAAGTAACTTACCTATAGTTTCCGTTTCACCCTGAAGTTGAAGAACGAGATGTTCCAATTTCTGTTTTTCATCAGTTAATTCGGCGACTTTTTCCATTGTTTCTTTGAATCTCTGTTCTAATTTTGTAATAGGTCCGGAATCGTCAGAAGTATTTCTATTTTCTGGCAGTGGTAAGTCTTGCGTTATTACAATATCGTCACTAGTTTCCTCGTTCTCTATCGTGCACTCATCTCCATTAACATCTACAGATTCGTGTGTCGAACGTGTCTCTTCTTGTAATTTGTTTTCCAATTTCTTTGTTAATTCTTCATTCTTTTTATTTAGATTTTCTATACAAATCTATAAATAATATATAAATGTATAAAGAGAGTTAACAAATTAACAATATAAACAATTCTCTAATAAAAGAGAAAAATTGATAAAAACTTCATAAATTACCAAAGCGTTTTGCAATTCCTGTTGCAATGTATGGGCATGGTGAGACTGAGCCTGATAATGCTGTATTTGATCCGCAATTTGAGCATTTTGTAACTTTTCTTTCTCCAATTCAATTAAAAATGTTTCCTTCTCATTTAACTTCTCCCTCAAGTTATCTACTTCCATCTCAACAGTATTCAATTTTGCATTTAATCTTCTACCGATATTTCGTTCAGCTTGGAGCTGCTCCGTCAAATCTAACTTAGCGTTACTCTGGAAAAGAACAGTTATATTTAATTATGTTTAACTAGAAACGTTCTTTTTATTAAACAGAAATATTACGAAACAACTGACTGCAGTAAAAGTGTTATATCCTCAACATGATACCTAGTTATGGTTAATTACTCACAAGGGTGACAAAAGCATTCTCCATTTCGGTCAATTGTTGTTTCAATTGTTGGTTTTGCGAAACAGCTCTAGATGCACCAAGCTTTTCGCTTTCAAGAGCCTGCACCAGTTTTGCTGCATTTGCACTGTCATCTTTTGTGTTCTGTAATTCTTGTATTTCTTTTGTCAACATCTCAATTTCCGCGTCCTAAAAGTATCGTTTTGTCAAAAAGTAATTTTTTCTAGTTTTTTCAGAAACTGAATTTTCTCCTACAAGTAACTTTACCTTTTCAACTAACGCTACATTGAACGTTTCTTGTTGCACAGTCAACTGCTCTATCTTCTTCATTAAATTATTCACCTCATCGTTACGATCTTGCAATGGCAGTAAAGCTTCGTTTTTCTCTCTTTCGTGCTGCAATTGTTGCTCCAGATCTGACAAGCGCTGTACATAACTGTTCTCCCTACTTTCTACGTCGTCGATTATTTTGGCTCTACTCTCAAGCTGCAATCGGTCAATCCAAACTTTAATAACTTTCATAACTTTGATTTTCGAAAGAGCGACGAAGATCACATACCTCATTAAGCAATTTTGCTTGCTGCGCATCTAACTGTCGTACGTAATTCTGATACTGTTTGCTGGCTTCATCCTTCTCGTTGTTCACCAATCGTAAAGTATCTCTCATTTGACACAACTGCTGTTCCAGCGCTGTTACGGCTTGTTGCTGAGATTCCACCGTTTGTGGTGTGTCGGTTAACTGCAATCGAGTTATTTATGCGCATTAGTTTTATAATAGTTAAGTCCTTTATTAATAATTATATAAAATTACCTGTTGTATTTTTAATTCATTCAAGGAGAGTAAGGCCGCTTTCTCTTGAAATTCCTGCTGCAGATTTATGAATTCTGTATTTTTTAAATTCAGCTTCTGTTTTAATTCTGACGCTTCCAATTCCAAGTCCTCCTTTTCCTTCCTGTAAGCAAATTGATTTTGCATGTACTTATTACGGCTTATTAAATGGCTTCAATAAATTCTGTTCAGTTTCTATGCGATACCTGAGTTCACAGTATTTCTTTTCAAGATCATCATATACATCTTGTATATGCTGAGCGTTTTTCTGACTGTCAGTGGAATTACTCTTCGTTTGAATCAATTCTTTTTCAAGCTCACTTATGCGAACCTGGCTATGTTTCAATTTGCCATTCACCTCTGCTAGCTCCTCTAAAACAAGAGACAGAATCATTACAGTAATATGATAAAAATCGTGGAACACCACTTCTGAAAAAAGATTCTACATGCAGATATACCTGAATTCTGTTTTGCAATCTTCTGGCTTCGCGTCAAAGCTGCCGTGAGCTCTGCTTTTTCCGCTATCAGAATACTAGTAGTCTGTGCATGTGCCTGTAACTGCTCCCTTAGGGGATTTATTTCACGCATGAATTTCGCTTCAAACTCGGAATCTTTTATGGCAACAATTCCCTCTAGCTCTGCCACTCTGCTTTGCTATTTGATTTTTGCATAATAATTTTGGATAAATATATTATTATAAATATATTATATATATATAAAATATTAAAAAAATGTATAGCGTACACAAATTAAATTATACCCACGTAATGATTGAGCTGTACATATAGGTCATTTACAATCTGTTTTTGTTCTTCCACACAGGTACTCAAAAATTGGTTGTTATACTTTAGATCGAGGTCAGTTGGCTTACAGTCATCTACATCATCCTTGAGCACCTTAGCACCTTCTGCCGTTTCTGACAAATGTTCTCTAGGCACCGTTGATGGTCCATTAGATGGCGTAATGTTTAAGTTACATCTCCCATCATTTTCTATAGACTGTAAATTCGGCTGAAGATACGAACGTGTATCGTTATCACCATTTTTGTGTGATACAGCACCATCACGATTGTTCTCCAAAATGGAAAAGTTCTTTTCTGTTATTTTACTGTTATTTGTTGCTACTTTAGTTGTGATAGCGTCTATTGAATTACTAGTATCACTAAAAGCATGATTTAATATGTTTTCTTCTTTATGTACAACATTCACATCATTCAGCTGATTTTCAGATTGGATTGAATTTTCTGTGTGCATTGTTTCATATTGATTATTTTGATCACAGGACTTATCCACTTCTGTAACTTGGCAATTTGTTTGGCACTATTGGAGAGATATTAATATTATTTTAACATCTAAATTTATATTATAGTAATTGTAAAACAAATGTCGATTATTTTCATTGTATACAGTCCACGCACATTCATAAAGTTTAAAAAACTATAGATTATTTGTTTTGTGTAATTATTATTATCATTGTTACTAATTAATTACCTGTGATATGGATTCGTTTTTTGCATTTGTATTTTGTTTGCTCGAGTGTTCCTGTGCATGCAATCTTTTTTGAAGTTGAAATTCTTTTAACTGCAAAATCATATAACTCATATATTTATATATTTATTTGTAGTATTTTATTTACTTAAATAAAACAATATATGGTGCTAGAGTAACGAGACCAAACTCGCAAATATCATTATTAACGAGTGCAATAAGTATTCGAGCAACGCTCACGCACTGCTATGTCAATCCATACGCCACTTATATTGAATACATTATGACAGTTTTGGAAGTTGTCAACGATCTTGTTTCCACGTTACATTACACGTTACGTTACCTTCCTCTTAGCGGCTAATAACTTTTCTGTCTTATTCAAGTTCATCGTGCAACTGGCTTTTGCTGCACAGCGCTCTGTAAATGTCACGTCGCGTATAAAATCCTAGAAATATTTTACATCGTCAAGCACAGAAAATATTGCGCGATGACGGCAGAGGTTATGTCACGTCTACGTATATCACACAGTGCCACTTGTCATCATTTGGTCACGGCACAGTATATATGTATGCAGTAGCGCAACTCTGTTGGAATCTTTGATACGCACCACGAGATGGAATGCGCATGACCGAAATAGATACTACACGCCATCTGAACTTTTCTCATTCTTTCCGTTTTCGCTCTTTTTACTACATCAAAATTGTAATACAAATGCAAAAAGAAGATATCAATAATATACAAGATAAGAAAAAATTTGAGAATATATAAAATAATATATAATATAAATTAATAACACTTATTGTTTGGCGCGATATTTATTGGTAATTTATTAACATTTTTATTGTAAAAAATTTCTATAATTAAAAGTTATGTACAAGTACTTTGTATGATGTAGCTGCTTAACGTACATTTATATATACACACATATATATATAAAAAATAATATATACATACACACACACGTACCTAGAAATATAACTATGTGTTACGCAAATTAGAAACACTGTAGTTATATTTCCAGGTCTACCGGTTTTTTACGTTTTTTTATGACTTTTTTCCCTTTCATACTGTTCAATTTCCTTTTTTTCGCCTCCTTCTTCTTTTGCTGTCTAGTCAATTTGTGTTTCGCCGCCAACTCGGGATCAACTACAAACTGCAATGCAAAAATGAAAACGCATGTAAAATCTCGAAAAATGTAATATTTCAGACACAAAAGTGGAGAAAAGTAAGTGAAGGGATTAACAAGCCTACCTGTTGTGCGCGAGCCTTTTTTCTTTCTGCCCTCTTAATATTCAGTTTCTGTTGCACTCGATTCACTAGTTTGGCATATTCTTCGTTCCCTATAGCTTTTTTAATCATGGTTGCTACCTCTTTGGCTAGTCGACGTAATTCAGCATTTGCTTCCTCTGTCGTAGCTATCTCGCGTACCAACGGAGAAGTGATACTAAACAGTATCGCATTTAAATGCTCCGTGGGTATTGTAGCCACTACACCAGCAATAAACTTGAACACTGCAGTTCTCTAAAATCACATCATTTACATAGTTTTTTTTATGCCCCCGATATGTCCAAATTTATTATTATAAATTTATTATTTATTATTATTATATTTTTTATATGTATTTGAACATGATAAAATATCCTTACCACTGATGTTGATTTGGGAGCTTGCGTTATCTCCACGTTAACAGCTTTCCTCAATTTTCTTACGAGCCAAGGAAGAAGAGATAGATTAGCATTATTCTCCTCTTTATTCTTCTCATTGTCTTCTTCGTTATTTTTCGCAGCGGATCCTTTGATCGACTTCAATATCTTCGCGATAAAAATGAGATTTTTTACAACTTGATCCGCTAACTCTTCGAACGTCATGTCCGGATGAAGCTGTGCTACTAAGTCTAGGATTAAACTCCTCAAAGTATCAGTGGATCGTGAATACACGTGAGTCTCTTGTGTTTCGTTGTCTGTTGGATTATTTAAAAACTCGGCGACTTTATCGACGTCAAGGGAGGTCAAGATAAAACCGATCAATTGTGTGGCTGCCAGTCGAACCCAAATATGCGGATAAGCCAATAAAGTCTGGCTATATTCTGCAACGTAGGGATAAAAATGTACGACTTATACATATATATATATTGCTTAAAAAAGAAAAAAAAGATAGCTTACGGGCGAAAGAGTGCATGAAGTCCCTGTATTTCTCGTTCGTGAGGAAAGCTGGGCAATGTGCCGATATTTTTAACAGCAACTGAAATACTTGGAACAGGTGGTGATCCTTTAACGTTTCTGGATCCTTCGACTTATTATCTTCCTCTGGATGATTTAGATTCTTGAGCTTTACGCACTTTCCAATTTCCACGTTGCTGGAAACGGCGAAGCTTGCGTGGAACTGTTTCAATAATAACGGCAACACCTCAGGTAGTCGCAAAGCGAATTCATTTTTCTCGACGGTCACAAATATGCCGCACAATTGCGCCGCTAACGTTCGGTGTCTTATCTTCGAGTCGCTTAGCCAAGTGAGGACCGTGTCAAAAAGCACGTTCCTCTTGTTGGAAGGTAATCGAGCAAGCATTTCTCTTATGCATTTCGCACAGAGCTTGAGACAATTCGGATTGTCGTCGTTTATCAGTCTCGTGCCAGTCATCAGAAATATAAGTCCTGATCGTATAATCAAGGCCTTCAATGGAAATCCCGTGACGATGGTATGAATCATCTCTAGCGCGCTCATGCGGCCTGGTTGCGTCTCGTAGCTCAACTGCGTCAGGTAAAAAGATATGTGCTTGTCCAAGTGCTTGCCAAGCGGATACTCCATCAGGTACGAATAGAATACCGATCGCGATTGCAGTTTAACGTGCTCCAATTCCGAGGTGATGCTCAGCATCGCCACTTTCTCCATCACAGTGTACATCTCGGGGACGGTCATCTTTCGGTGAATTATAGCCTTGAGCAAGGTAAACGCGGTGGCTTGCTTATCGCTGTCGTACAGATTTTGCTCCGCGTACAAAATTAGGATCTTCAGCTGATCAGCGTCGATGTTGAAGTGTTTCACGTCGCGCACGATCACGGCCATGCACTTGAACGTGGCCATCACGAGATCAAAATTGTCGCCCCTGCTGAGCCCTACGGTGGTGTATTTGTACAAAATACTGAACATGGCGGTGCAGATGCTCGATATCGACGTCTGCATCGAAGCTAAGTCCATTTTAAGCATCCAGTTCAAGCACTGTAACGCTACGGTAGACAACTTAACGTGCTGAGAGCTCAGACAATCACCCAAGATCGTCACGAAAGGCTCCAAGTAACATTTATATTCCACACTGGAGATTTTATCCCGCTTCAACAATATATGAAACAGTTTCAAGCCAAATTCTATCATTACGTGGACATTGGCGTGCCTCGTGGTTTTTGCTGCGGTTTTCATACCCATTCGACTTTTCGGCTCGGCCGGTATAATGTAACAGTCCGACTGTCGCCGCACTAGAGTTTTCGCTTCCTCCTCCGCGGATTGTCCGCTTTCCTTTTCAGGTAACAGACTTGGTATGCTCTCTGAGACAACACCGTAAAGAAACACGAGCATTTGCTCCAACCGTATGTAAGTGTTGTCTGCCAATCCCAGAGATACGTTCCGAAGGCATTCCACAACTTTGTGTACCGTCTTATGTGAATGCGTTTTCATCAGCACCTCTTTTAAAGGCAGAATCAGGTCCAGCAAGCACGATTCCGTTATAAATTCTGCTAGTATATGAAAAATATCGTAACTCTTGACGCTCTTTGCCTCCGATACGTTTCTGACAATACCAGCTACCTCCTTCTCTTCCGCAGTTAAGCCAAATAGATCGATCTTGCATACCTATATAAAAATAATTATTTAAAAATATACAGTGTCCTTAAAAATTTTTTATTAAATTTCATTAGCGTATTCTATCTATCGATCTTAAGTTATCTCACTAGTAATTATGATACTTACAGATAGAATGCTTTGCAGATTGTTGTTAATGTCAAATTTCTGAAAGTAGGGCTTCAGTGCGAGCAATACCGACTGAATCGTGTAAACGAGAACGTGTACTTGGTATCCCTTGGTTAATAACGCGTTCATTTCGTTTAGAAGATGATGAAGATATTTCGGTCCTAATGTTATCATAATTTTCTGCAATATCTCGCGAGTTACTCGTCGAACTGATTCCATACGTGATTTAAGAAATGTACACAGTTTTATGAAAATTCTGAAAAAAAAAAAATATATATATGTTATATAACTTTTCAAGGTTTTTTAAATTTTAGAATAATCTATTTAAACAAGATGACTTGAACTTACCCTGGTAGATTCGCATTCAAAAGACTCTCAGGCAGTTTTTGCAGTAATTTGACGAGTGCGAGAGCAATAGGCACTCGCAGTAAATCATCTTCCTCGATCTCGGAGGTAATCTTTTTCCTATTAATCTTATGCTTACTGTCCTGCCGAGTTTTGCTCACGATAGACCGATGCAGTTGAGGCAATAAACCGTTCGATATACTGGACACTACTCTCTTCGCTCCGTATTGAGAAAGTAGCGTCTGTTTCTCAATTATTGGCACGCTTCCTTTGTTCGCTTTGTTATCCTTCTCTATTTCTTCAATATTCTCGACGTTGTCGTCATCCAGTGCTTTCTCTAATTTTTCCTCGGCTTCCTGTTCCGTTTCTTCAAGGTTCTCATCACCGACCGTTGCGTCAGGTTCTTTTTCATCGACGGCAGCAACATCGTCGCCGGTTTGTGCCGAGACTGCTTCGATTTGCGGAATTTCTTCCGCCGTTTTATACTTGGAGAGATCGTAGTGGAAGGAGTCCAGTATTCCTATGACTATTCTAACGAGCTGTTTTTGATACTCCGTGGAGCTTCTTAATTTATTCAGATAATGTTTCAGGATGATCTCATAATGGTGCCACGGTAGATGTCTGCACACCATTCCGACGGTTTCGATAGCAGCATCGAGGAGACTGTTTTTATGGACAAAAGCTTCGTTGCATAAGTATGACGAAGAGAGAGGAAGGATGAATTGCGTCAAAGTTTTCGGGTTCATTGGTTTCTGTAACGTTTTAGCGAGCGTACAGAACTTTAACAGCGCGCGAGCTCTCCTGTGTAACTGCAAGTGCTGCATATTCTCGAAGAAATCGACTTCCGGGTCAGCGCGATTGGTGAGCAAGGATAAATCTCGCAAAATAGGATGTACGTCTGCGCATTCCAGGGCCATGTGTCCTAAAAATGCCAACGACTGCAGGCGGACGGTCTCACTTCTGCTGATGATCCCTTTCCTCGTGAGCGTCAGGATCGTGTCGTCCATTAAGTAGCGCCTGTTCACGGTATTGCTTTGGTGTTCCTTCGCCAATCTCGAGCCAATGAGTTTCAGGCACTGGCCAGAGTAATCCTTCATCGCCAAATCAGATTCAGTCTTTAAGAAGTAAAAGCAATTGTGCATTACGGTCACGCCAAACTCCAAAGTGATCGCGTTTTTCTCAACCATCCTGCTGATCTCACCGAAGGCGTCCAATCTTTTCTGGAAATCTGGCTGGTCGACCCATTTGTGATCCCATGCATTCAGAGCAGTCAAAATACCGCAATCCCGTGTCATCGTTTCACGATGCTGCTCCGAGGATCTTTCAGCAATAGTATTGTACAGTCGCAGAAGGAACTTGCGGGCAGGCATGTCCGACACGAGGCCTATCAACGGTGCGATGGTGCGTATATGAATCTCTGGCTTGTCCACGATCTTCACAAGATTTATGACGGTCGTCAGCAGTTCCATGACAGCCTCCTCGTTGTTAACCGCAGCCTTTTTGATCAATATGGGCAAAATCAGTTTCAACACTGTATCGCATGTCTCGGCGTCGCTGACAAATTCGGAAATTCGCGACAATATAAGCAACTCAGTCTTGTTTATGCCTTTGCTGGATCTCTTCAGCTTGTTCTTGATAAATTCCAAGATGTGAGGAATGTGCGGCAGAAGAACGGCCGAGCCGTAATTGACCCCGCTCGAGAGCGTCTTTTTGTCGACCTCGAGTAGGTTCGTGAGCGTTGGTGTCAGTGGTAGGAACGGTTCGTCCACTTCCATCGCATTCTCATTACATTTCCCATAGTCATATAGCGTCAACATCTTCTCGATAATCTCCAGAATAGCGTTAACAACCGATTGGTGCGTCTGAGGATTCAGGAGAAGCTGTATAACGTAGGGGAGAGGACTGATCGACTCGTTACCTTCCTGATGCTTCACGAACAATGGATAATATCGCGAGTTCTGGCCCCAGGCCATAAATAGTTTCAGCAAGGCGGTAGGGCTATGTATACCCTCGATAGGCAATTTTTGCAACCAGGGGAATATCGCGACAGAGTAAAGCGCGTCTATCTCGTGCTGCTGCCAGTCGTAGTTTTCGAAATGCGTGAAGAATCTTGCCAATATTCCAATAGAATTTGTTCTTACGATCTTGATCGCCGGTAAGTAGCCCAAGTAGACTTCTTCCGATCTTCGTAGAATTCCAGTCACTTCGGCCAGGATGCAGATTAGTATTCTCAGCAAACGCGGCAGCAGCTTCGTCGACATTTTTCCGCCAAATTGTTCTATTATGATCGCCAGTAGATTCACGGCGCTTTGCATGCGTTTAGGTGGCATTACGTTGTGCAAATCGATCGTATTAACGATATTTTCGGTGCACCGTCTTAAATTGAACGCTTCGTCGTTTGTCTCCAGCGACACGTGTGACTTGAAGGGTTTAAATGCCATTTTAATGAACGTGATCATCTCGTCTTCCTGCGTACCACCTAAAAAGCGCAATATCATTTTGCGCCGTGCAAATCCACCGGCTTTCCCGCCAGTTCGCATACTGGTCTTTGTAACCATTTTCGCATACGTGATTCTCATTACAATTGGTATGAGATTCTCGCGGTGTTCCTCGCTTATCACGTTGCTTTCCCGATCAAGTTTGAAGCGCGTCAGTTCGTTCTTAAGGTTTTTCTCACTTATCAAACCGAACAGAGATTCCTTGTACGGCAAAAGGTATTTGTGCTTGTATGCGAAAAGACAATTCAAGGCTGCCTTCTGTACGTCGACATTCTTCGAGAAAAGCAAGTCCAGATAAATTTGATGCATCTCCGCCTCCCTGTATAACATTTTCGGATTTAGCACTTTGTGGAATATCTGCAGCTGGGCGATTAACAGTTTCACTTTGTAATTTCGAATCTTCGAATCCGCTAGCGCAGCTTTCGCAGTTTCGTCCCGTTCTTCATCGTCCTCGTTCTCGTCCGTGTCATTATCTACACCTGGCGATTTCTCTTTATGCTTTTTGACGTTACAATACTTGCCGTCTTCGGAGTTAGATTTGAAAAAGTTTGTATTTACAAAATCGATAAACAGCCCAGTTAAGTCTCGATTTTTCATTTCGGCGTAATGCGAGAAATGCGTCATACATCTCCAAAGAAGGATTTTGTGGTTCTCGAGGTCGGGCTTGTCCTCGTGCTTTTCTAAAAGCATTTCCAATGAGGAAACAACTTGGCACTCGAACGATGGCTTCCATTCGATTTCCGATACGTTAGATGTTAATTCATTCAGAAACGTTGGCCAGAACTGTGAACACTCTTTGTTGCCGTAACTAGCTATAACTGCACTCACGGGTTCCCAGAGTAGAGAAAAATTGATGTACAAATTACCTATCAAGTATCGTAATGGGAATTCATGATATTTCGGATCTAGATTAGATATCGCAGGACTCTGAAATTCTAGGGCTTGCAGACGCAACAATTTGGCACGGTAGTTTTGTACTGTCGTGGATTCACATTCCACTAAATGCACAAGTTCGAAAGCACTCTTTCCACTGTTTGGCATTGAAGAATTCTTGAGATCGTCGATATCGGAAAATAAAGAATACAAATGTGTGACGGTCAACCGAATCTTCTGATAGGGTGAATTCATCTTTTTTGTTACATTATTATGTAATATATTGAATGACGTAGAATTAATGTAATCCACGTGATGTTGCGATTTGGCAAAATATGTCAGGCAAAGATCTATCGCGTTTAAGATGTACGTATTGTCGTAGTACTTCTCAACAAGATTAATTATTGCTATTTTAGAATTTTCTAAAAACTCGTGAAGCTCACGCGGTTCTGATACATGTATCAATGATTCTAACGTTAACAAGAATACAAATGCAATTTTGTTAATACTTGCAGCATCCTCTGCATTCTCGTGTTTTAATATCGTTTCATATGAAAATAATAATCCAGCTTTCAATGCGTCTTTGAATTCTTCATGCATTGGTTTCAAGTGTGGTAAAGTTATTAATATTCTTATCGCATTCAGTGAAACGGAATCAGTGGACAATGTCTTTAATTCCAGCAAAAAATAATTGAGATTTTCAGTTCCAATATTCCGTATATCAAAGACGTATTTCTTCCACTTGTCTAGAGTTATGCCATTGAGGCAAGGCGGTGATTTTGCAACAATTATTTTGGCAAACAGGAGCAACGTCTCACTGTCAAATCCGATGGAAATGCTACGTCGCAATATGTTCGGTAACACTAAAGTTTCAAATGAAGAGTAATGTATTAAACTCTCAACAGAAGAGTACAACATGTCTCTATCGTTCACTGTCATAATCTTCAGTAACAATTGAGTTGAATCTTCTTGCATTAATTTAATATTGGACGCTAAAAGAATGGCAACAGATGCATTAATAACTTCTTGTAAAACGTTATTATCTTCATTTTTATCTATTAGAACTGCAAATCTCGTCGTCAAAGATACAGGATTAATTAAAAATTTTCCATTTTTATAGTTAATGATGATGTGTATAAGGCGCAGGGACAAAACTAACGCATGCTGCCTATCAGATTCCAGAGTCGATTGATTTAATTTTTCGATAAATGTATCTAGCATTTTTAATATTATATTCCACATGACATCGCACTTTTGCGGATGTATACTTTGCAAAATACATGTTACGATCTCTTCTAATACTTGATAAGTGAGGTTTTGATCGACAGATTGATCTTGCAGAGCATTAAAATAAACCGACAACATTTGCTCCGCGCAAGAGTGAAACTGTCCAGGAGTGCCAGACACAACTTCAAATAGTAATTTCCCGTAACCCAAGACTCCACTCACGTTATCTCTCAAAATTTGCAGTACCAACTTCAAAAAGGAATCTTTATCTTTGATTTTGCGAACTACAAATGCGAAACTTTCTGCGGCAAACCTATTTATGTAGACTGGTTGAGTGTCGGCCAAGAGTGGCAACAACAAAGCGAGCACAGTTCTCACGTTTCTTATCAAATATCGCCATAGGTATTTAAACAGATATGCCAGAGTTGTGAATGTATATTCTATCTGTTCTGCATCTTTTGTTTGTAACAAGCAAACGATTTCAGATAAAAATTCTGGGAAATATTCATAAAAGTCTTTCTGAAGATCTCTTGCTACAGCTACTATTAACCTATGGCAAATAGATTACACAAAAATAAAAACAAAGAAACAGAGAGAAATATATCGATAGATATATATCTTTTATTGAGGTATATATACTTGTACGCTTCTACGTTTACTTACTCTAGGATTGGCTGCAGGAACAAGGAATCTCGCTTTTTCAGGTACTCCATGAGCATGTCAATCACATATCGCTTCCTGTGAAGTAGCTCAGGTAATGTGACAATATTTCGCACTTGTTTCTTGAAAGTAGTATAATCTTCCGTTAGATTAAGGACATTCCATTTCTGTAGCGTTTCGTGAAAATACGTCTGAATTTCCTCGGAAATGTCCTCGTTCCGATGTCTAACATGATGGAAGATATCGACATCGATTTCGGTAATTCTTTCAGAGAAAGGTTTAAACTGTGAAAAAAAGATTGCGTGTTTCTCATTTATATAACAGAAAGGAGAAAAAAAATTGGTTTAAACAGCTAAATGAGGAAAGATCGATTACCCTGATTAACAGAGTAAGAGTGAATTTCATTAAAATTTGGAGGAATCCTTGTTTAGAGGAGGAATTGAAGACAGCCTTAGATGCGATTGTGATACGAAGTACAAGGCTTAGACCACGTGTTTTTTAGACAACGTGGAAAGTTTGAGAAGTGATTTATATACGCAGATTTAGGAAAAATAGATGCGAAATATTCTTCCACGATCTTTAACTGGTCAAAGTACACAGACATTCGACCGTGGAAGTGCATCAACAAATTTTTGAAACGAATTCGGAAAATATAAGAATTTGAGGTTAAGTTAGGTTAGGACCATGAAGTTTCAGGCGTCAAAAAATTCGATATATTAACAGGTTGATGACGCGGTGCCTAGATATAGAGGCATCAAACAAATAAAAAAATAATTCTATTTTTAGGTTAATTTGATATCTACCTCAATTTATATTATAAAAAATACTTACTTGGAAGGTGTTCGTTTCCTTGTGACGCGTTGGCTTGTTCTTCATTTTGTTTCAATCGATTATCTCGGTTTTTCTAATTTTCCACTTATTTTTCCTACTTGCTACTCATATAATAACTCCCATCCGTTATTAATTGAAACGGAATGCAAACTGTTGCATCTTGTTCATCACCACATGCTGCTACATGTGGCACATGTGCGAAAAACCGGTTGCGTTCCCAAAGAGAGCTGCTAATGCCAGACAGCAGATTGCAGAATCTCTTCAGTAGTGCATGTTATTACTAGATTTTTCTTTAGTAACAACATGGCGCATCCAATCAAATTCGTTACGGAATCTCTCTGATTTGCTTTCACCCTTTTCATTGGCTGCGTTCCGTTATTCAGCTGTCAGCACTGTAAATACCGGCCTAAGGAATTTATCAATCTATTTATAGTTTGTAATCCATGATTTATCACATATATAAAGCGGTATAAAATATAAACGTAATTACATGTACATCAAACGAAAATATCATTAGCATTGGAAAGTGAAGTAGTAGCAAAGAATTGTAAAAAAGTAATAATAATATTCCTCTTATGTGTCTGATTACAATGATAATTATTAAATATGATCTATATTTATGAGGTACAGATAGAGATACAAATAATATTTCTTTGAACTGTAAAATATAAAATAAACCGATTTCGAGGAGTATCTTAAACGCTTTGTTCAACATATTTATTTTAGGTGTTAAAACTGATTTGTTGATTACGCCCAGCTTTGAGGTACAGCTTTTTCAAAGAATATATTTAAAAATTATTGGTGCATAATTTTTGGAGTAATACGATGGCTAGACGTAAATGTACGGAAGAAGATATATCACTGTTATTGGAATCCAATTCAGACTTCGATGACTCCTACGTGCCGGACAAGAGTAAAGATTATAACTCTTCGGATTCTTCGGATTTCAAGGAGATCTTAGATAAGAACAAAAAGCTTTTGCTACAAGGTAGCTTATTACGACAGAAGCAATCTTCTTTGCGGCTCAAGCTAAGACGTTCCACGGAACAGAGCACATACAAAATAGATACCGAATCGGAAGACGAGCGACCCAGGAGATCGACTAGGAACGCAAAGTTGAGAGGCTTGCAAGATGAGAATCAAGTACCGCATACAAGAAGAAACACAAGAGCTATAAAATTACCTACGAGATATTCAGATTACGAGTGTTTCTCTCCTAAGTCACCTGTTTCACGAAGGGAACAGACCAATTGTGACGATAATGAGAGGCAACTATCTTCCGCGAATACTACCAAAAGAAGAAAACAAACCGTTGAATGTATGAAGGATGATGATTCGAATGATTCAGATTGCATTTTTGTTGAGAGTATTCCAGAGACACCATCTACAAGATCAGGCATGTCGAAAGGTAATAAGCGCGATCACGTTCCCACTGTAGAAGATATTAAAGATAACGTTACTCCCAAAGTTCCTAGAACTAGATCTTCCAAATGTATAGGCGAGGAATCTAAGAGGAAAACTACAGACAAAGTTTTGCTCAGTGAGGAGATAAATTCTAAACTAGATACGATCACATACGAATCACTTAGTGCCACTCCCAGAAGAAGACCAAGAGGTGAAAAAACTAACCCTAGAGGTATTTTGACTGTATCTAATAAATGTGAGCCAACAGTAGCTGAAGACGAGAACAAACAGAAGAACGTCGACGATGTAGATATTATATGTAACGTTGCCAAGAAATTGTCAATAAAACCAAGGAAAAGAGCTCTAAAGAGTACCACTGAATCCGAATCATCAATAGCACAGAATGCCCTGAGTACTCCAAAGTCTCATCGCTCATCATTGAGGCACAGTGCTCTGACACCGTCCATAAAAATGAGAACGGAAGCTCTGGCTAAACCGGTTACGCCATTGCAGGAAGTTAGATCTCGATTACACGTCAGTGCAGTGCCTAAGTCGCTGCCTTGCAGGGAACAAGAGTTCAATGACATCTATACCTTCTTAGAGGGCAAGTTAACGGATAATATCGGAGGGTAAGTTGCTCCATCCAAACTAATTCTCTCTAATTCTCATTTAGTTTCTCAGATATATTCAACTCACGAGCCAATGTTACAGGTGTATCTACATTAGCGGCGTTCCAGGCACAGGTAAAACTGCTACTGTAAATGAAGTCGTGAAATGCTTGAAGAGATCGGCGGAGAAGGGCAAACTGGACCAATTCAATTTTATTGAAATTAACGGTATGAAATTATCTGAGCCCAGGCAAGCCTACGTACAGATCCTGAAGCAGCTAACTGGGAAAGTTTTAACGTGGGAACAAGCATGCAATGCACTGGAAAAAAGATTCGGCAGCAAAACCGAGAAGTCGATAACGTTGCTACTTGTGGACGAAGTATGCACTTATATGTGTCTATTTATTTCTTATTTTCTGTTGCATTTTTCAAACTGAGTTGAGTTCAAACTAATATTTATTTTATTGTTTTAAAACCTTTTCTGTATTTATTTATTTATTTATATTTTTCATTTGAATATTATAGCTTGATTTATTGTGCACAAAACGACAAGACGTTATATACAACATACTGGATTGGCCTACAAAACTTTCGGCTCGATTAGTAGTCATTACCATTGCGAACACAATGGATCTCCCAGAGAGGGTTTTAATGGGTAGAATCACATCACGGTTAGGTCTTACTCGAGTTACTTTTCAACCGTACAATCACAAGCAATTGCAAGAAATAGTGTTGGCTAGGCTTAAAGATACAGATGTTTTTAAAAGTGAGGCCATACAATTAATCGCACGGTGAGCAATGTGCGCTTATATGTTCTTTTTTATTTATTTAAATATTTTTTAATGTGTTTTATATTTTACTTAAACGTTCTTACATCTTACGTTTTTAATTTTATTATTTCACTTATGCAAAATTTCTTTAATTTATTGATGACATTATTCATTACATTATCGATGAATTTTAAATGTTATTGATGAAACTGGTTAAATAATGTTTTAAGATGTCTTTTATTTGTTTCATTTATATCAGTAAAGTATCCGCGGTATCGGGCGACGCTCGCCGTGCTTTGGATATCTGCCGTCGCGCGGCAGAAATTACCGAAACACGCGACGGTAGCACGATAACGATGCAAGATGTAAACGAAGCTCTATCGGAGATGATAGCGAATCCGAAGGTCCAAGCTATAACGCACTGTTCGAAATTCGAGCAGATATTCTTGCAAGCTGTGTGCGCAGAAGTTACGCGAACTGGTGTTGAGGAAGTTTATTTCTTAAATGTTTACAAGCAGTTTGAATCTTTGTGTTCCTTTGATGGTACGTGTAAAAAGAATTATTAATGTAAAGATGTGTATATAAAAAATAGTTTCATGTCATTGTAATTTTCGTTTTTCTCCCTTAGGCTACGAGGTGCCGAATGTCACTCAGACACTTGATATTTGCGCGAGATTAGGCGATTACAGGTTGCTAATATGCGAATATGCAGGTAACGATATACATCAGAGGATACTGTTGAACGTATCAAAAGATGATATACATTATGCACTGCAAAACATCAGTGTCGATTAAAGGACACGTGTACAGCGTCGAGCCTTGGCTACACACCTCTAATTTTCTTATCGTGTATTTTGTTGTAAGCCACAATGATGTTATTTTACAAATCACGAATCTCTAACTCGGATATGTAATCATTTATTATGAAATATATGACAAAGTAATGACACAGTATAATGATGCGTGTAGCCTTCTGATGACGTAACTTCTGTCCTAAAATCCATATCCCACTGCGGTATAGACATATCAGATGGATGTGTACGGAAGTATGATATGTATTGAGCTGTGCTGCAGTGATGAGAGCCAATCTATTATTGGAAAAATTACACAACTCAAGTTCATGGATGAACCCTTCCTCACTCGCTCATAAATAGTCTACTGAGGTATACCGAATCCTCTACTCGCGAAGCTGTCACGCGCGTTATTACATTTTTTTGTAATCTGATATACAAGTGTGAATAATTAATTATTTATAATAGATATAGAATATTTACATAGACAAATTTGAAATAATGAATGATGGCAATATCGATGAAAATATTCTTTCGTTATATAATGCCCAAAAGTGGAAAGAGATCGTTACTTTGTCTTCCACGATTGACAGTCTCAGAACTTGCAGATTGTCGTGGGTATTGCCAGATATAAGTGATTTAAGTTGGATAAATAATATCGTACGAGAGTATAATGTACACGGGATTGCAAGTATTGGTTGTGGTTGTGGATTACTGGAATGGTTATTACAAAAGCATTCAGGTAAGTTGTTGATTGAATATTGATGAATATACATTTTAATGACATTGACAGTTACTTTTATTGTCGATATACTTTTAAGGATTGGATGTCATGGGTATAGAGTTGGATGGTTCCTGGTGGAACAGCAAATATTCTCCACCACGATTTTTAAAGAATATTATCTTCGTTGAGAATAAGCCAATGAATTTTCAAGTGCCGAAAAGATATGCTATGCTATTTTGCTATTTTAATAATAGTGCAGCTTTTTGCGATTATGTAAAAAATTACAAAGGTAATTTGATTCTCGTCATTGGACCCGCCCAGGGTGATAATTGCACGACAGATCCATTGCCGTTCGATACTAAATTTGAAAAGTATAATTGGAAATTAATAAAAGAAAGAAAACTTGTGCATTCTAATAATTATATTACTGCATACAGTAAATAATAAAAATTATGATATATTTGCGCTCAACAGACATATGTTTTTTTTTTAAACTACACTTTCTCTCCTTATTCCTCTCTTTGAAATCTGAATATATGTGTATATTCGATTATTAATTGTTAGTTAATTTTGATCAAAAATTTTCCTTTCCGTTAAAATTATAATCCTAAGTATCGATGTACGTTCAAAGGTTTAAACAAATTTTGAGAATCTTTTGAATTTATATTTTAAGATTGCTTTCTTCTGATTGGTGCGTTAATTCTTGATTAGTGATGTCGCTCTTTTTGACAACCAACCTGAACATAGCCACCGATAGGCCATACTTACATGATCTAAGGTTTACATCAAGATTTATTTTACATCGCTGAACGATAATGTCAGATAAAGATATTACCGCAACGAGAAAGGATGCGGAGGGCAAAAACAAAAACAAGATTTACTGCACATTTTGTACTTCGAAGATGCTTAATGCTGGAGCTGCCAACTTCGTAAACATAGAAGTAAGTATTGTATACGACGAATGTAGCAACACTACAGTATCCGCGAAATTATACAATTTCTCTTTTGATTCTTTCTCATTCCATTTATATTATTTTAATTCGCTATTATATTATCAATTAATAAGTATTTTTAATCTATCGTTGTGTTGTTTGCGAGTTTCACAACGCCGACTATTTATAACCTAAAAATTCTATTGTTTATCGTGCTGTACGTGTGACGCTTAAATTTTCTTCTATGTACGATTCATAAAGTGTTGCTACAAGGTGCTCTTGATTGCATAGCTAAACCTATAAATAATGATTTAATGGAAATGTTTTAATGAAAATGTTTTTGCTTGCAGTTTGCGTTACCGTACATTCACAGTAAGGGAGAAGGTGAAGCTAATCAGCAAGAAACCATTTCCGATTACTGGTTAGTAGAAGATATGTATACGTTCGAAAATATCGGTGTATCTCATACGGTAGGTAACGTCAAGTACTTGGCCTGTGCCGATTGCGAGAGGGGTCCAGTAGGATGGCACGACTTGTCCAGCAAGAAATCGTACATCGCGTTGTGTAGAGTGAAACACGAGTGAATAGCGGGTAATCTTGCCGTAATTAATGAAATAATTTTATAATTTTATACAACATATATGTATAATTTTATATAACCATGAGTGTACAGAGAGATCAATGTCGCGCAGATATAAATTATATAATATTTATAATACTGTACATGGGTGGATAAGCATTCTGTGTGTACAAAAACTGTTTCTTTAAGTTTACATTCAAATAAATTAATGCTTCTCTTTTCTCAGTCAGACAAAAAAATTTCCTTAAAAAGTTTCCGTCTCAAGTTTCTATTTTCCATGTAAGATAAGAGCGGAACAATAGTGTTAGTTTCTGCAGGACTCCCAGAGTGTCGACTGCAGATAAGGTCCAAAGTATTTACTTTGGGACGAAGATTCGTGACACAAGATTGGAATTCTATTCTATGTGCAGCTGTAGAAATCATGTGTTACACGGGCAACGAAGAGTGAGTCACACAATTCTTTTCTTTCACTTGACAATATAATATTTAATGACAATGTATATTACACAAACACAGCCGAAAAATCAGATAATCAATCGTCGATACGACATAATGATCAATAGGTTCGCTTACACGATTAAAAATCATCTGTACTTAATGCATTCGTGTGAATCAATCCATTACAATGTTCGCTTGTTTCATATCCCGTTTCGAGTATCGCAAACGGGTTACACGTCGTATATATTAATATAATTAATCGTACGTGAGATGTCATATACGCGCGTGAGTAATATCTACACATATATACCTCCCGACGCGTGTGCTCGCGTATGTATAACATATCTCTAATGATTACAAGATACATTATCTGTTTTGCAAAGCCATTTTCGCGATTTGGGGAGAGCTCGGGTTAATCATTATTCGTTTATTTTACGTTCTGAAGTTTTTCTTCTTTTACATCTTCTTTTAGTTCACCTTAAATATTGCAAAAATAGTCACGCGTTCGTGCGAGCCGTGTCGCGCCGGCATTTAATAACATCACAGCTTTACCTCTTTTTATTTTTGTTTATTTTAAAACGCGCATTACTGAGAAGCGAAACGCATTATTCGACAATGCGGATGTATACTATAATATATTACACAGTGCGGATCGCTAATTAATCAGAGAACAACTAGTTTTTAGTTTACGAGTAGTTCCACATAAATCATCGTTTTGCATTGCTCGTGACAGCAAGATTGAGTAGGAGGATAAGAACACTAATCATAAGAATCAAAGAATTATGTGAGTACGCAGAACGCCCCGAAGGGCATAAAGTCACCCTTGAATATTCTGTAGAAATAAATAAGTAACAACTAACAGATGGGTAATATGCCATGTGACGTTTAAACGGTCCACACGACATACTGTCCTACTTACATAATGTTCAAGCCTAGAATCTACGACGTAAGAATATATTACGTAAGAATATTACAATATTCGTCTAAGTATAATTTTCTCGTTTCTCGCATCATCACCATCACCGTCATCACCTCGAGATTTGTTTCGCGTCCGGTATATATTTATATGTACATATAAGCGCGTGTGTACATGTGTATGCAGGACTGCTCTAAAAGTATCGACTGTAAAGTTCTGTTTTCTGATAGGGTGACAATTCATCGAGAGAAAACGTGGAAACAAAGTCTTCCTTATTGAGAAAGAGCGCTAGAGAATGGTGCAAAGAAATGAGAGTTAGTGCAAATCAATAGATATATCAGGTGCAGGTCGTGCGACAATTTTTCGTTAATTTTTCAAAATTTATCTCGAAGTAGAGTCTTGTGAATTACACGTGATCTTCTTTTCACATATATGTGTGTATGTGTCTCTATATAAATGTGCAGTAGGCAATATCTTTTCGCGACCGCATGATATCGAATGGCGGAATTCGAGTACCGTCATAATATTACGTTATGTATCTTTCACAAAGTTGCCAATATTTTATTATTGTACATCCTATTTCCGTTATATTTTTTACGGTTACATCTGTGGTAGTTTCTTCAGTAGCTTTTCTGATTTACACTCTTGTACTTGTCCTAGATATGAATTGTACATTGTATATGATCATACGACAAGAGGCGTGCCTTTCGTTATATTTAATAATTAGCATGAAATTCGTAAAATTTGTTCGATTTATATACATAGCAAAGAGCTTCGTCATTCGAAAACCAGAAATCCGTCTCCATCATGCGGTATATATACTTATATGTATATACGCGTACAACGTGGAATTATCCTCTTCCACGCTGCAGCGGGTGCAGTGAAAAGGTACAAAAATAACAAAAATAGAATCGGAAATAGATTGGAGAAATGTACATATATGTATATATGCTTATATAAATTATAATCTTTAGTTAATCTCTCCCTTTTCTCTGCTCTCTTTGTATAGCATAATTTACGTTACAGATTGCTAAAAGAGCGATCTCGTGGCACCAAAAATCGGGTTCTGAGTACGTGAATATTCTCGCTTTCTCGTCAAACGTACAAGTTTCATGATTGAATGATCATTTCGTCTGAGAAAATTTGGTGTTCGGATCACTCTATATTACATTTCTCTTTTCTCATGTTACTTATTATAGATTTTTTTCGGCGCAATTTTAAAACACAATGTTCCATTAAAAAACGTTTCTTCCATCTTAGATATTTAATTTTCTAAACGGTTTAATTCTTAATGTTACGCTTTCTTCTTCGCGCATAGTAAGGATAGAATGAAGAAAGGTAAAGAATGCTCTGACAGAAAAGGATAAGTAAATCGTGTTCTGTGAGACGCTTAAACATGGAGCTAATAAATTTTAGGAGGCACTGCATAAAGCCGATGAAACTCGCTACGCAAGTTTCGCGCGGATAAGAGAACCGAGAAACGTTTGATACATTTTTATCTTAATGTATGACGATAATCCTATTTTGTAACATGTATTTAGTGTTACTTTGTATGCGTATGCGTGTTAGTTCACTTTTTATCGACGATTAGCTCGTTCGAAATATCACAAATACGAGATTATATTACGTAGATACGTAACATTGACACTAGCGAATTGTTCAGTTTGTACCTCCAGTTTCTTTTGCCTAACGAATGAAAAGACAAATACTTTTTTTCCTCGTCACGCAAATCAATTTTATGTAATGTCTCGTTGAACCAGAATTTTTGGAAACCAAGCCGTGAAATAGTGGTTTAACAAACGTGCACGATATTAAGTAATTCCGTGATACGCTATCACATTATTCTATATTAAATTAGCGTGCAGCATGTTCCGTAATATATCTCTCGGTATCGGTATATCTTACACATTCATCTTTCATGCCACGACGGTGATAGTAACGTTCGTTAATTAAGTCCGACGTGAGAATCGAAAATAGATCAACAGAAGCAGCTGAAAGTAGAAAATAACTTAATGATATGAAAATATAACATAATTCCCCGAATATATCTAATTTTGACGAAACAAATTCTGATTAGTTTTGATGAATTGTCTTTTTTGCAAGCCATTTACTTTCAGAGAGTAATGGCGTTTTTGCGCAACAGCGGCTTTAATGTTTCGAGATTAAATGCTAAGTCCCGTTAACGCGAGTGCACTTTGAGTTCATAATGAAGATGTAATTAACGAGATGCGTGCATATAAATACAAATAATGCGGTTCCGCGTGGGCCATTGCCTAGAAAAAGTGCCGCTAATGGTACGACAAAAAGTAGCCGTAGGACTACCCGTGTCTTGGTCCGTGGAGCATTAAACATTAAGAACATTAATTAATTCACCCGTTAGCATCCCTATCATCTAATGGTACGTGTCCATTCACGGCGCGAAAGTGTACAAAAGGTAGTAGTAAATTCGTTACTTTTGTTTCGCATTGCTGCCAGGTTCGAGACATCTGTTTTTATTCGAAAAATCATTGAAAGGTAACTTATATCACATCTCGCAGATAAAAAAGGTAGCGTAAATATATTATTTTTTGTTTAACTAATTAAATATCACGCATTAGTTATTTAGCGATTCATGTATTATTCACAGAAGGAAAGAAAGAAACCACTGTTCCTTTCTCAAATGCTTCTCATCTATCTGTTCTGAAAAATATCTCGAAAATTCGCGAGCCCAGCAGAAAACCGACACAAAGTCACAAATTCTCGTCCGATCGGTTCGTTTTAACTCGTTAAACACAAGTTTCCGATTGATTTTAAGCGCAAATTTTCAACACTTGGCTCTACGCAATATTCGTTGTGTCGAATGCACATAGATCTTTGTCATCAAGTGTCATCCACATAAAGGGTCGATGAGGTAGCGGTGCGGTAAAAATCGAATGCGGCCAGATCAGGCAGATTCTCTCGTATCACGTCTTATAATTACTAGTCGGACTTTCGCGAAGCTAACGAAGAGTTTAACGAGAGGAACGAGCAGCAAGGAGAAATATAAAGATATACTGTGCATTCGTGTAACTCTAGAGGGAGCGAAGAATACTGATGTACTCGCGTAGGATACCACAGTCCCTCCGTGTCTTATCGCAGAAACGTTTTTCCTGCTTGATCAAATTGTAGATCACGTCTGGATGGAAATTTCTCATTGCAAAAAACGCCGCCACGATGACATGAAGATGCGAATGTACGATTCTCGCGAAGTGCAAGCACTGCGTAGCGACGATATTAATTCTTTTTTTTCTCGCGTTATCAGATCTCGAAGCTGGTTGCGCTGCTTGATACGCGCGCGTATAAACACATTGCTCGAGCATGGGCCTGCGCTTGTTCTTCTCCTTCTTCGGCTTAATTATTGTAATTTACAATATAATTCTACAATAAATGTCAATTATGCAAAGCATCACGTTCTTGAGCTCCATAAGAAGTGCTACGGACGTTCATCGGGGCTGGTTCTTCGGAGGAACCTTCGAGACTTTCGAGTAGATATAAGTAGAACTTTATGAAATGAGCTCGCCTGCTAGCTAATCTTCCTTTTCATGATGGTCATCATTCACTTTTCCTTTTTTGAGCAGTCAGGTGCTTCGGTCATTTATCGTTCAAACTGCTCTAAAAAGAGAGATTCAGGACAAGAATCGATCAAATTCATAATTTGGAAAGGCTCATTTTTCAAACGTGAAATTGTGACAAAAAGGATCTGGGAAATTAAAATGTCATTGTCTTCACGCAAATTCCTCCGCTTAAAGTGAACGAACGCTACTTCAAGCAATTGTCCCTTGAGATATTGGCGTATCCTCGTAGCAGAGCTCGGAAAAAGACCGAGTATTCTCGAGAGACTCTCGTTGCTACTCGTAAGGAAGAATGGCTGTGGAAAGTGCCTCCTCCTCCATCGAGAACCATCCCAGCGAACACATCTCGCGCAGAATTTTTACACGATTTACGTATCGGTTACGCATTATATATCGTTATTACGAGTAGAATACATATCTTTACGTATCTCGTGAACCAGAGTACACGCAGCCCGTATGTATCCGTATTCAACGCGGTGTGTGTGTGTGTGTGTGTGTGTGTGTGTGTGTGTGTGTGTTGCATTCTCCAGAACGCGTACATCTTATTATTTATGGACCGTCCTGCTCCCATTTACGCAAAGCTTTACGTTCGCTTTACCGCTTTACCACCAGCTTTCTTTGCAATTTAGTTGTATGGCAGTGCTACGAATTACGAGGTTTCCAATAAAGTGCGAACGTGTTACACGATCGAACGAGACCAGTTAGGCGTGAGTACATCATTGTTAACATTATTATATATTAGTCAGCGATGAAGAAATTCGCGTGTTTCCGGGATCGATTCTTAGCAAGATTACGGTAAAACATTTTCTATATTTGCATGTTCGTTAGCTGTGGTTGTAGGAGCAGGGCTTCTCAAATGGACGAAATGTATCTATATATAAAAAGTGGTCTATCGCCTAGGTATATTTTTTTAAAATATTTTACGCATATATGTAAAACTTGCGGCTTCGAATTTACGCATGCGATACATACATAAATGATCTAGTTGCGATGTGAAGAAACTTGGAGAATTTCAACAAGCTCCACGACTTTCTTCTGGCTCTATTTCCTTTTCGTACAACAAGCAAGTAGGATTTTTATTTATCGAAGCATTGTCGATTGCAAATTCATCGAGGTTGCTTGTTCCAAATTGCACTGCAATTCTCTCTCTCTCCCTTCTTCTTTCTCGAAGTTTGTTCTCATTGTAACGCGATCCCCAGTTACCACTGCGTTCCGTTAAATCTTGCCTACGTACAAGAAGACAAGAAATGAATATATATTATTATCTTTTTTTCCCTCAACCGGCGTCAGATTCTAAGAAGGAGCGATTCTTCTTTTTTTATTTTGAAAGACTTGTGCTAATGGCGTCTGTTGTCTGGCCTTATGTTCGAAGAGCGTTAATATTATTGCGTAATCTAGAGTTTATTATGTATTGCGGGATCCTTCTGAAAGAACTGTAACATTCGCGTACGGATATTTTTTTAAAATACTATTTTATACCCTCTTTCCTCTCTTCCTGTCACTTCGAGCGCATCTCGCTTAATCGTACGATTTATTTAAACATAAATCGGGTGTGAAATGTTCCTTGTATAATATCTGTTGAATGATGTAAATTAAGCGGCAGAGAAGATTTCTCTTTGACGCATAATAAATTAATCGAAAAAGTCTTTCGTTAACTATCAAATGCATCATTCTTCTCTTTCATTTTTATTTTATTTCTCGTTTATTCTGCAAAAATAATCGATATAATAAATAATCTCAATATAATCGCAAGAAGATATTTTTAAGAGATTCATCTTTATTACGGTTGCTCTCCCCTCGGTAAAATTGCAGACATATAATAGAAATACGTAAAGATATTTTAATTATTTATCAAAAGACTGTAACGTTAACTTCAATTACGAGTGCTTCAATTTCGTTTTTCCAATCAAAGCTGACGCACGTCAATCATCTTCACCCTTAATCATAAAATTAGATCGCAGCGAGCTGCGGTCCATTTGCGTCCACTTGTCGCTTTATGTTCTTTTCTCCTTTTAAAAATCTGTGATGCGGCTAACATCGTCGAGCAGCAAGCGAATGCATTTCAGAGTTAAGCAGCGATTTTGAACCGAATGTTTAAGCGGGTGTTTCATTCTAGCGGTGACATCGATGCTGCGTCATGCGATCTGCCGTAAAATGATCTTACTTCGCTTCTGCTTTGTAACGCGCAACGGTGAAAAGAGTCCCATGTTAGAGAAAGATACATACGCTTACCAATGAAAGTCTTTGGCAGTCAGTTGTCAGACGAGATCTGTGTCAATGAGTATTATTTATATTATTTATATATTTATCATTCAGGTTTCGACTCTTTAGACGACCGTTAGCGATGACTGCAGCTACTTAAACGTTCCTTTTTTCATTTTTCTCTTGCTTTACGAGCACGATCATAATGATAAATACTGAAAAAAAGATGATGTACGATATTTTTATAAAAATAAGTGAAAATTCACGTGTTCTATTTCGGTGACCAAGGATAATGTACATCAACTGTTTAATATCCAACTTTGTTAACTTCCTTTTTGTTAAGTTCCTCTTTGTTAAGTTCCTCGCGAGGAACTTAACTTTAACTAACTTTAACTTTCCTTTGCATAACGAATAAATGCAACGCTAACCGTCGTCAAAGGTATCGATCCTCAATAAATATCTTTTGAATCTGCAAAACGCGCGTTCGTCGTTTCGTATACGCGTATGTGCGTGCGTGAGTGCGTGAGTGCGTGCATGCGTGCGTGGCTTGTGTTTCCGCATGTTCCACGTATTTGTTTTCGTTATATAATATATTGAGAAATATCTCGTTTGCACGCATTCCGCAATAAAGACAATGAGACGATCGTTTGTGTGTGTGTGTGTGTGTGTATGGCTTTACATAATTACACGCTATATCTATACTGAATCTCGAGCAATCGTCGCGATTATCAAGATTATACACCCGGCATACACGTTCCCGGCGTGTACGTACCGCGTTTTCTTGGTCTGCCGTTTCTTCGTATATTGCTGGACAACAAGTAGTGTGACTTGATCAGTACAAAGGATACAAGAGGCGCGCGAATGCGGCCCCCGGACCCCGCATGCCTTCTACGCGGGAAATCCGCAGGATCTCCGTAGTATTACAATAGTAACTCGTAATGTAGTGGTAGCGGTAATACGATAGTAGAGTAGCAACCGTATAACAGTACAATAGTATAATATTAGTTGCGGACGATAATAAAAGTAGTAATAGTAATAACAAGAATAGAGAGTAGAGAGTAAAGAATGTGTAGCGTTAGAGAGTGATGTTGCGCCTAAAATACATCTTACGCGGGCTACACGCAGAGATCTCGGATCAGCCGACGATGCATGCGCTGGATCGATCGTGTCGTAGACGATCGGCGTTCCCCCGGGGTTGGGGTACGGCACGAACGTCGCGTCGCGTCGCGTCGTTACTTTCAGTAATGTCAAAAAGTGGACAGCCCTTTTCGCCTTGTGCACGTGACCGCGTTTTTCTCCCCCTCGAGTATTCGTCGTACTCCGCGATATCTTCTTCTACACGAAAGCAAACGTTAAGTGAACAGGGGCGGCATTCCTATCTTGCTTTTCGTCGCGTGACCATGGCGACAATTTTTCTTCCCGGCTTCACCGGCGTCGTGATAAATTGCCGCACGTACATGTATATACTTTGCTCTTCCGACAGCTTCCGGCGTATCTGTTCAATCGATGCACAAGATACTTCACGCGTGAAACGAGCTGTGCACCTACCCCAAGACGTTATTACAGCAAAAGGGATCTATCTACGACATCCTAATTGCGGAAACGTTTATCCTTTTTTTATGCCTCCTCGTCCCGATACTCATCAAGATACACGAATGGATCATATCACATCAAGCTGTACCCTGAAACGGTTGCCTACCTTTTTGTCTTTTTCCTTGAACGAATCGTTTCGCGTTCAATTTCTGTTCGCACGAACGATACGGACGTTCCGTTATCATATGTCTCGCAACGACCTTCGAATCGGGCGCAGCACGACGAGCGAAGGATCGATAACGATGGAACGCGATGGATCAGCGGCGTTCAGTTCATAGGCAACATTTTCCCGTTCACTGTGCTATGTACTAGCGAGGTCTTACGTTAGGTAGTACGTATCATCATCGACTAAGCTAAGCGTCATCCTCTCGGCTGAAGCGCTCGCACCCTACTTACCTAAGAGATAAGAAAGGGAAAAGAAACGCGCGCGGAGATATAGGTGTACACGATCGCGGACCTACTGTCTTCGTAGAGAAGTGCTTTCAAGAGCTATCACACGTGAGAGAAGATGAGGAATAAGTCGGAGACGAATCCACCGTGGGTGACCCTTCTCTCTCTTATGTTCGCATCGTCCTCGAATGTCTCCCGGTTACCCGGTTTACTTGTTCTCCTCCTCCTTCTTCTCTTCCTTCAGGGAACCCTTATACGCCTGTTCATTACGAATAATCCGTTTTCGTCTCGCTTGCACGGTTTCCCGTGAACGTCAAAGACTTCATTCACGTGTTACTCTGAGCTACATCAGCCTCGCCATCCATTGCCGTCGTCGCCGCAAACTTCTGCGATGCTACCTTGGAGGTATCCTCGGTCTTGGAAGAAAACTCGAACCCACCGTAGATCCGGTCCCCGCGGCCGGGCGTCGTTGTCGCCTTGTCGCGCGAGGCTTCGTTGTCGCTCAGATCGGCGATGAGAAATCACTCGGGATCGTTGTGTGCGCCACTCTATGAGGTGCCCTTGTAGTGAATGAAGAAGAAAGTGAGGAACATGAAATAGGCGACTGGAAAAGTGATCCTGGCTATCACGTCGATCGTCTTCGCCACTCTAATCGGATGCGGCGGCTCTTTTTTCCTTAGCTGCAACAGGAAAGCTCCGTTACCGTGGCTCGAGGGCCACCGAGATTCTGAGGGCACGTCACATTACCGGTATCGATCGTGTATAACGTTGTAAGGTTCGGTAACAAGCGGGAACAAAATTACGAGGGCGAGTGGCCTTTACGTGCTAGGTTTACGTGCCGCGGGGACGCACGTGCACAGTTTCGTCACTCGTAAGATTATTCCATTATTACGTCCTTACAAACGCCAAATCCCAGGCGTGCCTGATATTCCACATCTCCCGACAATCGAGCGATGTGTTCCGTGTGTTTGAGGTTAATGGGACTTATAATAACATGTTTTAGACTGAAATTCGAGACTTTCGCCTTTCAAATTGTACCAAACTGTAACACCAATTTGTCCAAATCTAGAGCGACGTGTATACACTTGATGAAGAAAAAGGAAACGAAACAAAGAAAAGGAAATGAGAGAGCAGAGTGACACGCTCGGCTGTCACTCGTACGTTTTACTTGCTACTTCTTCTTACCTCGCCAGTGCAACCATTCGTTGCCGTGTGCGTGCAGGGATTAGGTCCGCAGTTGGTGCAGGTGACGATCTCGTTCGCTCCAGTAGCACCACCGGTAGTAGCTCCGCCCTCCCGCTTCTTTTTACCCTGCGACAGGGTCTCCGTAGAAGGAACTTATATTCTCAACAACAACGTGTCATTTAAACAACGATCCACCCTTTCGACTCGTTCTCTTTCTACCTTTCCCCCCTTCCCCCCTCTATATCCCGAAACTTTCCCTCCGAAATGATCCACAGATGCCCTTACTTTTCGTCATCTATCCTCGATAGTTTTCCGATTTTTTACATGTGTAAAAATACAGGGGGAGGAAATATAGCTGAAGCGATTAATAAACATGAGAATTGAAACGCGGTTTCGTTGCATCGGAGCATCGTTGCGCTATCGCGTTGGCGGAGTAATCGATCTTCCGGAGAGATATACATGGTGATGGATAAACGATCGGTGACGCGGTTTCTCATAATAAGCATAATAACGTAAGCGTACTAAAGGCTTTAAGGAGGCGAACAAGCTTGCGCGCAAAGGCGTGTTACACTCTCGAGGAAGCGTTATCCTCGCGCTGGTCCGCGAAAGCGTTTCGTCGGCGATCGTTACCGTCTCGAAACTACGATCTGGTATCCTCGATCATGTATCGACAGAGACTTGATGAAAACGGCTGTTTCTCCGATTTAAATACGAAAGCAATATGTTCATCTGTGATCCGTCAGTTATATGAATGCAGTTATAGCCTCTGATGAGTTTGGCAATTTACAATTGCAGCCGCGACCGAGAATGTAAATTAAGTGATCGCGGGAACCCTGGTTTTGCTGTTCACTGAGAAAATCATCGAAGAGTGAATCGTTGCTTGTTTTCTTTTTTTGATACTCAATGTTAGTATTCAATGTTAGTCACGTATGTATATCAATCTCAATACTTTCTCGTGTCTCTGCGTAAAGTTTTACGAATAATTTATGAATTACATGCCGTATAAACATCTACTTGAATGTCCCACATCGGACCCCGATCGATTCGTTGTCACAGAAAATAGCCTGCCGCGCGTGTTCTCCAATTATTCGCGCGGAAGCGTTATCATCCTTTTTAATCGTCGTTGAAAATTTAATCGCTGGATAATCCGGATTGCCCCGATACAATTCCCTTCACCCGGTTGAACAAACCGGGTCATGTTGTATGTAGAATTGGTATCGTTAACCGTCGTGTCAGATTCCTCGATCTCGGTCTTGGTCCGATGTGAACATTATATCTTGTATAAACAACTGTACACCTCTAAACGGTTCGTTCGGTAAAATACTTCCTCGAACACAGATCCTACTCGCAAAATAAACCGCGAATTACGCCGGACCAGGGAGTCCCTCTGCAATTCTTTCGAAATTTTATGAGAGGAGAAAGACGACGAACCAAGCACGAGTGTTTACTTAAATTAGTACAATCGCGACGTATACGTATATGTGAGAGTAACAATAAGAAAATAAAATGCAATTTCGTATCTTATCGATCGAGCAGTTGCCGATATTTCCAAGTAAAAATGAAATTGTAAGATCACACACAGTCCATAATCGATGATAAAAATTCGTGACTCAGTGCACGTCTTTCTCCGTGATCTCGCTTGAAAATATTTGCGGTGAAAGTTGTGCGAATTTTCAAACGGATCCCCGCATCGCCTTGTTGCGTCTCGAAAGATTTCTCGTCTCAAGCTTATGCTATGTGCTAAGCTTCAATGGGAGTTAGTTCAATGGCAAAAGCAATTTGTTGGTACCACAGTCAAGGCATAATTGTATATATAAATATACATATATATATATAGATATGTATGTATATAAACAAGTGATAATATCTAATTAAAGTATTACCCGTCTTGTCGTTTCTCGCGCGCGCAATTATCACGAGTTCCGAATAGCTGGAATGAAAATTGCCTGTTACTTGCTGCGCGTTGTTTCACGCTCGTAAAATAAAATCTCGCCTGACGAGCTGCGACGAGCTAAAGCCGCTTCGCTACTTTTCTTTGTCTCGATTGATGATCATCGATCATGATGAGAGCCAGGCGAAAAAAAGTGTCGTACGCAGAAAGCATTTGGAATGTGAACGACGAATTATCGCAGGATTATTTCCGTTTTTTTTTCTCAGTGGCATGCCAATGTTCCAAAGCCTTTCTACGTTAAAGATACTGCCTGCAGAGGTGATGGCAACGTTTTTAATACGCCAGCGGCCATGATGTTTCCACTTAGGACAGGCCTTTCCTTACACTTGTCATTACTTTATGACAATGATCGGTGACACAAAAATTAAATAGAAGAATATACAGTCATTCAATGAGACTTTGCTGGTATAATAAGAGCGAGAAGTGGGAGAGAAAAAGAGAAAGAAGTAAAGAGTGAGAAAGAGAGAAAGGGAGAGAAAGGAAGAAAGAGAGAAAGAGAGATTTGTAATGCGCCACAAGAATTACCTTGCGCGAAAAATCCTGGTCGCTGGTGATAAAGTGGTAAAGCAATCAACAAAATCGTGACAAGGTGTATCGATATTTCTTAGTGAATGCCTTCACGACAGAGACGAGCAGGGATATTAATCAAGTTATTAGTCAAGTTTAAAATTCACCGCGAGACTAAGAATGATTTATTATCAAGAGACGAATGAACACAAGAATGTTACTGACTGATCAATAATTAAAAGCGTAAGCAAAGACAAATTGAAACTAGTTACAACACTTCCCGTAAAGTAGTTAGAATACACACAATAACTTCGACGTGGCTTTAGCGACCAGTTGTTAAGAGAACGACATACTTTTCTTTTGTTATACGTACACGTAAAACGTAGAAAGCGATTGGATTGTCGAAGCGATTAAAGTACAAGTCAAGCGCATTTCTTTGTATCGCAAAAATTCGCCAGTAAACGATGACGTTACCCTCGCCAAGGCATTGAAAATATCGAAATATCGAAATATCGAAATATCGGACTGTAGCGTCGAGTGAGACTGTAGCACACATACAACACATCCACACACATAGTCATGCACGTGTACGATGCATTCTCATGCATTTCATGCGTAATACGTACATGTTTAACGATTCCCCGAACGTCATAAAAAGAACAATATACAGGCCAGACGCAAAGGGAGCAAGGCTGGACGAGGAGGAGAATTTATATAACGAGTTAACGAGATCCTTCTCCCTCGACTGCCGTGTTCTTCGTTTCATATAAATACACAGCGATTTGCGAAATCTATTAGATTAAGAATTTCTCAAATCGAGCAAATAAATAGATAAATTTCGTAAATTCACGTTCGAGTTGATTGAATTCAGAATGATATTTATATATTTTCTTCCTATGTCGGAGAAATAATGACGCGACCTGATTTACTTTTTATTCGTTCGCTATTGGACGGGAAGGTACCTCGTTCTGTGCATTTACATACGACGTGCACTTGAATCGCAAAAAGCATGCACTTATCGTGGATCGTAAGACGGAAATAGGGAGACGATGATTAAATAACAGAGAGACGTGAAAAGCACATGGAGAGGAGAAATGATCCGGTTGAATATTAACAAAGCGTAAGGGGGAGTAGTTATGTGGAAATGTTTTCTGTCTTTACGGAAGCTGCTGTCGAACGTTGCTCGGGAAACTCGGGAAAAGTTCCCTGAACAACTTGACGCGCGCAGACATGTAGTACCTATATGAAGCTCTTCTCGTGAAATCGTTTCCCGTAGTCGTCCACGAGCGAATCTACATGTCTATCAGTTACCGCTTGTGTCTTTTCTAAAAATACCGTATCTAAACGCAAAAACGTCAGTTACATCGATATATACTTTGCGTGGACTTATTACGGACTTATAGATATTAAATATAATATATACACGTATATGTATGAGTGGCTAACTGTATCTTGCGTGACTTAGTCGCTAGAATAACGAAACAATTAAAAATTTAAGAAATAATTACGGTTGGAGACTTCCCTCCGAAACGTGTGTTATTAAATCTCAAATTTCGAAATTAACATTGTCCAATTTAATACATTACGCGAAATTTATTCCCCGTCGTGAAATCTCCGCTCTTTTCCACCTACATGCTCCAAATGACACATTGTTGAGTTAAGATAAGATAAAACAAGACGGAAATATAATAATGAAAATATAAAAAGACTATACGATCTCTGGATTGATAACGAGAGCAAGTGCCTATGTTTGACGTGTGTGTATGCGCGTATGTATACGTATATGTGTATCTATGTATCTACGTGTGTTTCTCGTGTCCGTACGTTTTTAGGACGCGGTTAGGACCTTGCACGTGCACCGTTTTCTTGCTTTTCTCTCGTTCTTTTTTTTTCTTTTCTTATTTTCTCTAATCAATTTTCAGCTATTAACAGTTACATCGTTCATACGAGATTATACACGCGTCGTGTAGTACCTTCCACTCAGATTACGACATTCTCATTCGCGCGTTTCCTTTCCCTGCAGTCTCATTTCCCGATAAGCCGTGAGAAGGCATTTTTTGCAACTTGTGAGCCAAGGACGCGCGAAGTCGTGACCGCGCCCTAATGCAATGGGGGGTCTTACCAAAGGGCTGGCCAATATAATTCCTATCCTGCTGAGCACCGCTGGGAGCCGCTGCAACATCACAGACACCAAACAAAGAGACTTACTCACCAACATTTCCACCAACCAAATTCTTACTAATCGTGTTTATAACAGAAACAGACAGACAGAAAGACAAGGAGAGAGTGTGAGAGAGAAATAGGGGGGAGAGAGAAAGAGAGAGAGAGAGAGAGAGAGAGAAAGAGAGAAAGAGAGAAAGAAAGAATAACAGAGAACGGAGAAAGAGAAGGTAAGAAAAGAGCATGTTTTTCAAATTGGTTTTCAAGTCATCATTTTTCACTGTCTCAATCCTTGCTTTATACTAATTACCGGTCTCTCTCGTAAAGTGTTTACTGGCGTCGTATTCCAGCAAGACAAATTAATTGAGCAATAAAACGTAATTCTTTATAAATGACATATTATGACATAAAAATTTTGCTTCCATTCAGAGACTGGAGAATCGCGTCAATTATCGTAACGTGGAAAATCAATGTTTTAGCTAATTATCATCATAATTCGGGAAATTTAAGTGAGATTTAAGAAAATGAGTCGCTCATTGATTTTTTCTCGAAGCTGCGTCATCGCAACGTGTACCAGATGTCAAAGACGTAGATAGATATAAGGAGAGAAAAAAAGTGGTAAATGAGTAAAAAAATCAGAGAAATGAAGGAGGAGGAAAGTAGCGAGTGAAGATATTGGAATAAGAAAAATTGAAAGTGAGAAAATGATACGAGTGAGAGTAAAAGCAAAAACAAAGAAGAGATATCAAGGCTGACAGAAAGAAAAACAGAAGGAAGTTAGGTAACATGCAAGTATCGCAGCTTCTTTCAAAAAATCATGAGCACTCTCGAAGGAATAGCGCGCTATGTATGCCAGTGATGCTGAAACTTCATCGCTCCGCGATGGGCTATCCGTCTGGTTTAAGAGAAACGGTTCTTTTTTGCGTTAATAAAACATCAACATTGTGACCAATTAGCAATTGTCGTTGGATAACAATGAGAATTATCTATGCCAGTGCTCGGAATTAGTTGCCCTTTTCGGGCCGATTTCAGAAGCGACGCCTATCATTCCCCCACTACCGCTCGACGCGCGACAGCCGAGCCGCCGAACGCTGTGTCTCAGGGGCGCCACTATATGAGATATACGCTGAGAGCATTATCCCAGCGCCCTTTCGTCCAGTCATTAAAATTTTTCTAGCTAAATAGGTTTTACTTTCACAATGAAAAGTGAAGTACTAAATTTTCAATTATTAATGTAGTAGAGGAAAGTCCCCGATTATGAGATACCATATCGATTTTGCCGAATGTAAGGAAATCTATAGGCAGAATTTAAAAATGTAATACGTTCTCTTGAAGAGAATTTAATAAGCTTTAATTTGGTGAAATGAAAAATCTAATTTAAATATTATTTTTTCTGAAAATTAAAAAAATTTGAAAAAAGAGCTTTACGCAAGATCGCGAAAGTGTGCTCCTAATATAAGATACCTTGAGAAATCGGTGTTAAAAGTGCAAAATACATCAGTATTGCAAGTAAAAAATTTTATTAGATATTTTTATAAAAATACTGCTGCCACAGCCTTCGCCAAATCTTCACGATTCCACTGTCAACGCTTCCTCGTTTCTCTAACCTCCATAGTCAGATTCTATAAAAATTAAATACACAAAAATTCGTAATATAAATTCGTATTAACTTTTCTTTAACCTTAAGTAGTATTTTCTTTCTTTTTATTACACTACATAATCTTCATATTCGAGCAATAATTATCTCATATTAAGAGTACCCCGAATATCTCATTATACGAGCCACACGCCTAGCGGTTCCGCGATCATGAAATCTAACCTCTACAATTAAGCAATTCAACAAATCGCGTATTGTCCTGTTACTACGATTCTACTCTATCATTGCATACTGAATTTATTGCTAACCATTTCTTTATTATGTAATAAACAAGGTTTAAAGACTTACCTTAAGTTCCTTTGACATGTTCACAATTTCACAAACCTTTTTTTGCAAAAGCTAAACGCAATAACGAACAATGAATTTTTCACTAAATACATTTTACACCAAGAGTAATAAGTTTATGGTGGAATTAACAGATGGTGCTCACTAGTTTAGCAGAAACTCCATTATCTCATATTAGGAGCATATCTCATAATAGGGGATTCTCCTCTATACACACACACAGTAATAATTTTACATTACACAGTAATAATAAGTTAATAATTGAAAATTTAGTACTTCACTTTTCATTGTGAAAGTAAAACCTATTTAGCTAGAAAAATTTTAATGACTGGACGAAAGGACGCTGGGATAATGCTCTCAGCGTATATCTCATATAGTGGCGCCCCTGAGACACAGCGTTAGTGGGGGAATGATAGACGTCGCTTCTGAAATCGGCCCGAAAAGGGCAACTAATTCCGAGCACTGATCTATGCGTTCGTCGAGCATGTCCTGAAGTTTTTAATCGAACGTTGTCGATTAAAAAAATACGACGCAATCCGCGCGCGGATATTTTTGCGGTGATATTTCACGGTTTTCAGAACTCGATTCGATCCGGGAAAGTTTTGCTCACACTCTCTGCGAAAAAGAGAGACATGAGTCGAAAGAAAAACTATGTAGATGTGGAAGAGAGTATATCGAGGGATGCAAAGATTAGAAGAAATCATACGTGTTTGTGCAAGGTCACGCCAACAAGTTCACATGTGCAACAAGATGTAAACGCGATAAAAGAATGAGCGGCGGTGTCGGGAAGTATCGAGCACCGCATGTGGAAAGTCTGTTTCTAAAAACTTGACTCGGAACGCAGCGTGGCGTAAAACGACTTGTTTCATGTGTGTTTTTCGGAAGCTAGGTACTTTCGTGATATCGTGATATCAGGTCAATCTGAAAGACAGAGATAGTTCATTGGGAGTTCATCGCATTCACATTAGCGGGATCTTTGATCGCGTGTCAAAAGAATGGGAGACCAGTTATAATGATGAATGAGATCTCGATTTCTGATATGTGTTTACCTGGAGTTTATCCCGGTTTCCGGTTCGAGATATCACTTTCTCGCCGCAATCTCCCTGCTTAGAGTTATTCCTATCCGGTGAAATTGGAGAGACGTGATCGCGACTGTGGTTTTACAAGTTTAATTCAGAATGTAAGAAGAATGTAAGGAGGCCTCACGGAATCTATCTATCGGTTATCAATTTGCTTTTGCTCAAGGAAAGACTTTCCTGACGCAAGATCATATCAGTGTTGCTAGTCATCACTCAATATTGGTCTCGGCGATGTCTCGCGAAATCATGATTCTGGGACATTAAACTATCATCGAAGGAATCAGTTTTGAACTTACACGAACGCGGATCGTACTTATTCGTGACACTCGACGAGAACAATTAATATTTTCGCTCGGTCGTCTGTATCAGCGATTAATAACAATTCTTTTGCAAAATGTCTATCAAAATGCTTATCTTGCGCGAGATAATGTTCTTATCTCAGACTCGTTATCGGGACCGGTTTAAAACGTTTGCGCGTTTTCATACATACGGATTACATTTAATTGATTATATATAATTAAATAAGGGCAATTATGTGAAATCGAGCAAAGCGAAGCTTTCTAGCATCTACCGAATTTCACATGATCGATAGGGCGATCAGGTTTAAACCGATCCTGGATATCACGAGTCTAGCTCTGAAATACGGATCTGTATCGATTTCATGGAGTTTCGATGGAGAGTTCGCGTTAATTGATATTAATTACACGGGAAAGGCAATACGGCACCATTGATTGAAACTCGCATCGCTGGGTGTCTGCGATGAGAATACGGATGTTCACGCATTTCGCGATTCGGGCAAAATTATCGAGGACACGTCAATCAGCAAAGTACCTGGGTGACGGGGTTCTCGCCCGGACGATAGACAACGTTGTGCATCGGCCGTTTGCGGCCGACGTAATTCACGCAGACGAATTCGAGAAGACTCGCGTAGATGAAGCACATGCACACGCCGTCCCACACGTTCATGGCAGTCAGGTTCGAAACGACGGGCAGCGTCCCCCGGAAGCCATTCGACGTGGTGAAAAAGTTGAGCATCGTTGTTACACCTGAAACACGAAATGAAAAATGAGTCTTTCCTTCCGGAATACTCGTTGCGCTGTACGAGTGGGAATCGTTCGTAATATTCAGTGTCTGATCTAAGCTTAAATATAAGAAAACGATGAAGTTAAAATAACAGAATAATTAGACAGTTAAGTTTCAATGGAAGTTTCTATTAATTCTGAAGCAGCCGCGTTTTCTTTTATATTAGATTGAGCAAACTGACGTTACAATTTGGTGCTTGAAAAAAGCAGGTAATCCGAGGAATTTATGTAAGAAAGTTTCACAAGCGTTATTTCAGCAAAGATAATGTCTGATGTGAGCTAATAAGTCGCGTTTGCGACGTGAAAGGAGAAAGGTACGACTGCTCGAGAGTCAATAAAATACACAAGCTTACATTCCGTACAGGATTCCAAATGTGGAACAACAATGGAGCCATAAAATATAGATTATTTCTTTCTCGCGCGCTATGTGCCAGAGTATACGCTGACTCACCCCCGAGTCCTTTCAAGTCGGAATAAATCTGCCGTTTTTTGAGAAATAGGTCGGCATTGTGCTCACCGATCATCTTGTAGACTCACCGATCATCACTCGCGCCGGCACAGCATTCCATTCGAGCCAGAATGTGATGAAGGAGCTGGTTACCAGAATAATCCCCGGGATGAAAACCGTGGTAAAGTAGAAGGCGCGATCCCGCGTGAAGATCAGATCCACCTTCAAGCAGCTGTAATTACCTGGGTCACGCACACGCAACTTCATTTTCCGTACTGGCGCAATAATCGATGGAGGAATTCGGAGAGCGAAAGCTAACAGTACTTTGATATCGATTTAAGTTGAGACGAACCATCAAAGAATAATCACGAATAATCGAATATTAGAGAGCTGTGTCTCAATCGTACTTATGAATGATTAATCGGATAATGTGATTGACACGTTTAAACGGAATGTTTCATGACAAAAATACACTAAAAATATATTTACGTACACGTCGAATACGATAAATAGATCGATTGTAAAGACGTGAAGTAAAATGCTGCTGATTTTTATTGTGAATTATATATAAGTGACGAGCTTGGGAAGGCGTGTCTCTTTATGTACGGAAAAAGAATAAAGGTAGAAAATAGCGTATGACCACCTTGTCAACCCCAAAACAAACCCCACATTCGCAGAAGCACTTCAAGTACTTCAACAAAGTACTAACGTGTGGGCGTTTAGGAAAGGGTTTGTCAAAAGGCTGACAGGCATGAGGGAACATCTACCATCGGGTAAACATCAAACTAAACCAACTTTCCACAAGTCTATACTCTCGATACTTTACGCTGCTACCCTGTATCTTGCTTAAAAATTAAAAAGAAAACAGATATTTTTGCTCGATAATTGTGATACAAACGATTCATGTTGATTATATTAATTAATTAATTACTTGTATTCAATCTTTTATATGACTTGCATAAAAATTTAAACCTCCGTTTCGTTTGGGTCTTTTCCAACATTAATTTCAAGTTTTATCGCGGATATCTAATAAATAAATAAATAACATATACGTATAACATTCTACCATAAAACATGAAGTAAAAATACGAAGAAGCGAAGCTTATATTGGGCAACGGAGGAAATAACGGATGTAAAAACATTGATAAAATTCACTTTAGGAAGAATTCCAGCTCTACTATCTCCGTGGCCCATATGTGTTCAACCGCGCAAGAACCCATATAAATTGCCGCTCATAAGTACTTGCCCGCCCATGGAACTTACAACCGTCAGCCTGGGTAATTTTACTTCAGGATGATTCATATCGCAGCGGCATTTATCTGATCTCTAATTTGAGGCAAGGGAACTTTTCCAGACATCTCTCCGTGTTTGGCATCTTTCATGGAAATGCGAAGTGACGGGTCGGCAAATATTTAGCGAGCGATAGCGTGGACTCTAATCGAACACTACAATGTAAGCTGACTAAATAATTAAGCGTCGAAATCATAACAATGTAAGCCAAATTAAACGGATTTTATAATAGGTAACAGATCTGTATCTGCCCCTTCATTTTGCCATCCTTCTCAAAATTCACAATGCAACCAAACGCAACACGCAATTACGGAGAGGTCTCTTTTCGCTTTGGCATTTAGCAATCACAAAATTAACTACCAAACTTTGGCAACAGCTCGTACGTTCTCCAATCGTGCGGCGATTCTGTCGCACTGCCGCAAATCGATATACTATATGCGAAAGCAACATCGATTATCTACTTTGGGTGTTTGGTATTTCGAGTTTTGGTAAGCTTGGTCCTGTCTCTCTCTCTCTTTCTCTCTTCCTTTCCCTCCTTTCTTTCTCTCTCTCTCTCTCGTCCTCTCACTGCTCTTCTTCGACTTCGCTTCAGACACGTTTAGACACTCGTGCCGAAGAGTTAAGTGTGATTTTTACCTTGCTCCTCAAACCTGCGCTGGCACAGCGAACACTTAGATTCCCCATCACTGAACTCGTCCTCGTCGAACCTGATCTGTCCATCAGCTGCAACAGAACAGCCCACGATCTTCCTTCCTATTTCTTTTCGTTTTTTCTCTTCTCCCTCGCCTTTTTCTACCAAAGTTTTTCTCTCAAAGGGAGAGTTAAATCCCCACGCAAAACCTCGAGGTAACGCTTGATCCACTGTAATGTCTAGGCTTTGTCGAGCCAATCTCATCTTTTCCTCTCCTGAGATTATATATATATATATATATATATATATAATATATATATAATATATATATATACATATACATATATGTACATATATATATATAGATTTTATTATTTTTACTTTTTTATCATATATATTTTTTCATATATATTTCAAGTTGTTTTTCAAAAGCTACTTTCTTTGTTTCGAATTATTTCTTATCATAATTTATAATGGTATACGCATTAATAAATAACCAACGCTAGAAGTTAATCTGAAACAATTTAATTTAAATTAAATTTTCTGCAAACGCCAGAAAATTGTCAAAGATGAACGATTGGATAGTTACGTAATTTTAATATCAAGATTTGTTTTATTAGATTATTGGTATATTGGCCTATTTATGCCTTTTATGATACAATTTAAATGAAAGTTAAATTAAGTTTCTCATATTGCTGCCAATTAATCATACAAACGATAATTTTTATGGTTATAGTAAACAGATCAAGCATAACCCGTTTTCCGCCATGGTTGAATCCTTTAGGGCAAAGTATATTATTTCAAGATCATTTTAGGTCGAGAAGTGAAGTCTAAAATTACCCTTATATGATAATTGAATTTATATTTCTCTCTTCTAATCACACTTATAAAATGCGTTCGTTACATTCTATGAATTAAAATAGAAGTTTGCAACATGTGAAAATTTGTTACGATAATAACTCACGGAAATCACGATAGCAATTCACGAAAACTCAATCGTTAATTTAATTTTTAATATTTGTACGGTCACATATTACACAAACATCAAACGATACATGCTGCAAAGTTCCATAGTTGAAAAGTTTGAAGAAAATCTCTCACTGCACCCAGACGATCAAGAAGCGTCTAAAGTTTATTAGCTTGCCGGCACAACGTCAACACGTTTCCTCTACACACGTAAATCCTAGGATTCTATGTTAGCAGAAGCCATTAGTTACATATGAAAATATCCCCCGTGGCAAAATGCTCGATTTTCATCGGGCAATCCGCGGGACGTCGATGCCGCAGCAGCAAAAGAATCGATTGCAAGCGCGCGAGAAGGCGGCGAGCGAGAAACACGCAGGGGAAGGTTACCACCCCTCAAGAACATCCGATGAAGACCCATGTAAGAAAGAAAGCCTCACCCCAAAAGCAAACCACGGCGGGTTCAGTCGAAAAGCGAGACAGGATCCAAGGTTGCCAATATGCATCTTCTAAGGCAATCTAGGAGATCTATTTTCGTACTCGTGTGTATACACTCGTCAAAGTACAGACACTACGATGTCAACTAACAAATGGGGGTGAACGGGTAGGAGCGGAAGAAGAGATACAGCACGGATATTTGATTCACTGCTACGTCGCATGCACAAATGGCTCTCTTGTGCTTTCTATGCAGCTATAGCTACGTACGTGCTCGTGTGTGCGTGTGTATCTCTTTTCGCGTGTAATATTTCACAGATTTTCATATTTTTGATTGTATTACGAAGCCACTTTGCAGGGAGGCATGTACACGCAGAGAGAAGTTCCTAGCGAAGAGAGCTCGCAGGAGAAATGGGCGTACCATTTAAAAAATTCGGTTTGCGTCCCCGGAATAAGACCGTAATAAAATTACTGATTAAATTCCGTTTTTCAAAATGTATTTGTATCGATTAAAAAATCAAAATCTCGCGCAAAGGACTCGGATCCTCAAAGAATGCTTTTCCTGTTGAAACAATTAGAGAAATAAATAAAACGAGATGTTTAACAAAAGTGTCAACTACGCTCTAATCTCGCTCACGGTGTTAAGAAATTAAGTGTTACGCGTTTCGCCAAAAACAAACAGGGTAAATAACATATGCTCTTGCATAATTGTCATGCGTGCAAACTTACCTTCGTATTGTTCATTAAAGATAAGTGCTTCATACACAGCGCCAACAATATTAATCATTTTTAAAAAGTGCAACTGAATTGAATAACAGAAATTAATGATAAAAATGAAACTGAAATTGAATTCTAATTCAATTCGCTGTCGGAAGGTTGGCTGCGTTCATTACGTTTTAATGACGAACAATTTCGAAATATTATGACATGAATTTTGCATCACACAGATGTCACAGATCCAAATGGCAATCATCGATTTAATCGCCAAGCGCAATGTCGGACAAATGACGTTCATTTGTAACAAAATCGGAAGGAGGCATACTTGTATAGTAATAACGAAAAGGGAAAAAAAAGAAAACCGCAAATTTTCACAGCAATAAATGAAGAAATATCAATTTACACGAGAGAAATAGAATTTCGACGATCACGATTGACTGACGTAACAGACTGCAAAAGTCATCACAGTGCATCGGACAACATTCTTACAAGGGATGCACGTGTCATCTGAAACTGCATTCCTTTCTCGAAACTTCTGAGAGAACTTACGAGGGAAACTTACGAAACATGCGACTGATTCTTTTACTCACCTCGCCAGCTTACTTTGATCGGACACGAAGTTGTCTTATTCTTAATGAGATACGCATTCAATGACGTTAGGCTTGGGCTTTTACGCAATGTACCTTCGTCGTTCTTCCACACATACATGATCGCCGTTTGCTCGTAAGATACTGAAAAATAAAAATGCTTATTTTATCAGACGCTACTCAACAGCGTAGGTTGTCTCTTTCTATCTCTCTATCGCTCGTATCCGAAAGCTATTCAGTTTTAAACACTATACTCACTGCTCTCAATCGCGAATGAACACAATGGGTCGTCAAAGGGGAAGATATTAAGTCTACCCTGGCAGGATAGGATAAGATGACGCCTGTAAAACGGTAGCAACCTATTTATATGGCTACAATAAGAATAGAAAAACGAGCATCGTGCATCATTAATTTTGATTATTGAAGACACACCGCAGGAGCATTGTCGAAAATATTTTTTGCGACGGTGTCGTTATCATCTTGTGGAAGCGCATGATTTATATTGATTTTTCAAATGCATATTATATGTTATGTAATGTATGGTTTTTGCATGTATGAAATATATCAGCATGTTATAAGATAGTCATATACCGCATAAGATAGTTGACGGTGCCGTTGCGGTATATCCGCAGGGCAAAGTGAACGGGGATGATGGGATCCTTGAAATCTCCATGCATTATGAAATACGTATCCGGTAACCAGATATCCTCGTAATGGTGAATCGCATTTAAAAACTCATATCTGGATCTGTTGCTGTAGCGTAATCGCGGATCGTACCACTGTTGCTGGAGCAGGAATTCCACTTCGTATTTCTGTGAAAGCAGGAAGAACATCACTGTCGACGTAATTTCACTCTCTTATTCTTTCTCTTGGTTTACAATTGTACAAATGTCTCTCGTAACGCTCATTAATCAGGAATTCCTTCCAAGATGTTCCGAGACAAAAATCACGATATTGTTTTAAAATATCGAGATGATAACAAATGATATTAATTTAAATAGAACAGAGCTTTAACTTTGTCGATTGAATCATTAATTTATTAAATTCCGACAATTAAACCTTTTGTTACTGTTCGGTCAAACTGAAAAAATATAGTTGTATTACCAGACTGGACTCGTCGGGAGAAGCCAAGCTCAACAGCAATACGCTCACGTTCACAGTCAAGGTTCCTGAAACAGTAAACGAGTACGCTTTTGATTCGTAAATTCCGACTTGGCCGATCGATCACGTTGCAAAGTTATCGGTATTTGTTTCTCCAAATTGATACGCAGGACACATCCCTGTGCAACTTCAGCAATAACGAGACTTTCAATGTCTCTAACAAACTGAAAAAAAAAATATATGACCGAACGTTACAGTGAACGCTCGAGAATCTAAATATTTCAATTTATGTTACGATTGCAAAAATATTTTTCAGAAAATTGCTTCATCTACATGTACTTGCCGAATTTCATATTGAAAAAATCATCAGAATAATCTGTTTTTTTCCTCTCGATGCACTCGATATCAAGTAATTGTTATTGCAACACGTGGATCGATCGGTACAGAATTTTTTCGTCGCGTGGAGATCGCCGGGCGCAATTTCCACACGATTGTAGACACGAATAGTGCACAACTGTACCAAACGAGATATCGTATGTGTGTCTGTTGTGATATTAACATAAGCTGATGCTATTATAAGGAATATATGCCAAAAGCTTTCTTTTTCGAGCCATGCTGTGCACATGCTGCTAGTATACTTGGAAAGAAGCTTGAGGTCGTGGTTAGGACTCTCTCGGATTGGTCTATAGGCTTTTATCCTGAGAATGACTACCGATTACGAATCGGTTGCTCCCCGATTCCGATTTATTCGTGTTAACGCGTTTATTCACGAGATCGTCGCAACGAGGTCCGCGCGGCTGTAACAAACGAACGATCAACATTGCCGTCTGATCATCGATCATCGCCGTCACTTGTAAAAACAGGCACTTTTCGGACTTGTTATTCCTTCCTGGAGAAAACAGCGTACGTGCTTCAGTCATCGCTAACAACGTTATTAAATTCGCATGACACTCATCGTTACTATTATTGACACGACTAGATGTAACGTGATGTAAAAGGCAAACAGATTGCGCATTCGGCACAGTAAGAGAGTAAGCCACGTTGTCCCACACGGATGATCTGGAGAAGAAGACGGTGTCTGTGATACGGGACAGCACTAAGCTCCACTCGTAAATTCATCCTGGGATAAGAACACGTCTGTTCCTGAGCATGAACATCCTAAATCTACCGAAAAGGATTCGAGTCTCAACCAGCGAGGATTCGAACATCGTTTACGCGTAGACAATTAAGACAGATCTGTTTATCGCAAGTTAGAATGGAGTTGGATGGGAAGTAGGACATGATCTCTTCCGTGGGATGCGTGCTGATGGATTTGTTCTGTGCATTCGTGCATTCCGCTTTTGCGAAACTGCGGAGAGGCAATTTTAATTGTAGCCTGATTGGATCGGAATGAGATTTCTGTGCGTAAAATTCCTCGTTGTGTCAGAATCGTTCCGCGACTACTTTGTAACTCTAACACAAGTTATAGATTGCTACAACATTAGGTTAATCGTGTGATATAAGTAACTCTAGGAAGAAAATATATATATTAATGTGTTGCCGATCAATAAACAGCATAAACACGTCAGCCCTCGATGAGGACATGTAGCGGAGCGAACATTAATAGGTCGATGCATCGAGCACGAAAGTCAAGCCACCTTGACTGGAATGTAGATCCTGCGATTGGCGACCAACTTTTATATACCGCGTCGTAATACGATCGATTCTATCTCGCTACGTTCGCGGCCGGTGGAAACGGACGGCGCGTTTTATCGCGATGGCTTATTCGTCCAGCCCGTTTTCTTCGATTCCGACGATTATTCAGCGCATGTATCCCGCGTCTACATTGACATATTAATTTCCAGATCTAATAATGACAAATAATGCGATTATCAAGAATCGTTTAATAATGCATTACCCGATATGTGAGTTAAGCATTATTAACATAACTTAACATCTCTCACGTTAGCTCTAATAAATAATAATCCGAGCTGTACGTATGTACGTGAAGTTTGCGATCAGTGTCTGAGCGCAGTGATTAACTGGAGTCGGTGTGTAACGAATGAGAAACGATTTGTAATGATCGCATAATGAGGGGAGGTCCGCTGCCACAGCTAAACATACACATCAAAAGTCACAGTCCCACAGATACACGCGAGCTAATACCACAATCACGGTCCCCGACCCTCTCTTGGCTTTTGGTGTCAAACATCGTGTACAGTTAAACATCGAGTTCACATCATCATTCCTTGATTGTTTAACAGTGTTACCGTCAATGCCTCGTTCTCCTGCCTCTCTCTCTTTGTTTCTCTTTGTGCATACATATGTATGAGTATATGTACGGATACGTGTGCGAGGTTGTAAAGTGTCAAAACTGTATGTAGCGAAGGTCAAGGTCGACGGTAACGATTGTCGATACGATTAACGTTAATACTGATCCAATTTGACGCAACAATCGGATACTTCGACGCGACTTTCCGTGCTCGTTCGCGGTTACACCAGCTCTTACCATCCGCAAGAACTCGACTTCAACGAACAACAAGCTAGTACAACAATTTCGAAATGTTTCTAAATCTTCCGAGCGAGATCCAATCAGATCACGTGAAGCTACATTAATAATGCTTCTCTTAAAATCATGAATCTCGTGGCATAATAATTTATCAGTGTCTGGTTAATTAAATGGATTCTCGTGCGTATTATACGATATATGTGTACATCCTGACCGACCTGTAAACCCTCGCACGGAAGGTCGATACACGTCTCATTCAGTACTTAACTCGACCGACTGAATCAGCCGTTGTTAATCAATAGTGAAGTTTACAATTGGCTGCGTTCGCGATAACACTAATGATACTTGCTAAAGTGTTTTGACTTCTTAGCAGGCGATTGTCATGAAACTTGGTCGGTTACTCTATCGCATAACAATGGGTGATAGAATCACCAATCAACATTAAACGGGAATAAAGGTTCAATGAACAGAAGCAATCTTGGAAAACCAAATTAAATCGAGAAAGGAGCCTTTATGTCGCCAGTAAATTAATGAATATTAAATCCTCTTTATTATTGACCAAACTGGCAAATACAAATAAAATGAGAAACACTACGTTTCGATCATTAATTCTAGTCCTTTGTGTTAAATTAATTTGTATTTTGATTCGATTCAATTTGAATATTAAATCCTCTTTATTGTTGACTAAACTGGCGAATACAAATAAAATGAGAAACACTACGTTTCGATCATTAATTCTCCTTTTCAAGTGTTAAATAAGTAGCGTCAATAAGTCATCTTCAGCTAAAGATGATTAGAGATAAATTTTAACAATAAAAAGGATTTAGTATTCAAATTGAATCGAATCAAAATATCGAATTGCTACGTACTTTACTATTCATCCCTGTATTTCAACTCATTTAATGTTCCGAATCACCAATTAAATTAATAGAGCTCAATTTGTATTAATTGAGGTCCTTACACGCCGAGTGAATATGATTATTTGTAAACAGGGGACCGTTTACAACGTGAACGTTTCTATATGTACATTTTCGACAAAATAATATGTTTTTTGGAACTTCTCTGTAAGCCACGCGAGTTCGCGCCGAACGATTCAAGAATATCTCATCATTGCTTTAACAACAATAACGCAGCAATTAGTCCGAAGATTAATCCGAATAGATCGAGCCGGTACTGAATAAGCTGAGTAGACCAAATTGAGTCGATCAAGAGAGATCGTGGTGACGATCAATTATCTTCTATATAGATGGTATTGCGCAGTAATAAGAGATAAAAGTTAAAGGACGGACCGCGAAGGTGAGTGCGTAGGTATTGGTGCGGCGTGTAGTGGTTATTGTTCTGGTTCTTGTTCTGGTACTTGGAGTCGACCGACGACTGGTTTGTCAAGCCGGTAGTGTCACCAGGCCATCTCATTCCGCAGCAGAAAGCAGCATCTGTAACACCCAACAGCCCTTGCCCACAACTTATCCTCTCACTTCGTGCATTCACTTTGTCCATTTTGCGCTCAATGTACGGCTTCGAAGAGAAGCCGCTTACAATTAGACCTATTTCTCTATCTCCGTTTTATCGTTTTTATTTTTCCTGCCTTTATCTGAATTTTCATCTATACGATTTTATATTTTTCATAATTTATGATCGCTCTGCGAAAAATTGACTGTAGCATATATGCGAATTCTTGAAAGGAAACTAAGTTTGTATGATTTTGTTTTTTTTATCCAGTCTCGTGCCGATTACCTTACTCTTACTTAGTACATTGTAATGCGTTTGACGGATATATGTAGGAGATAGTGTTTTCAGAAGAGTGAATGAGTACTGTGTAGGTCTCTCAGAGTGGAAGTTTCTATGACACCAGACAACCCACGTCTCATCCTTTTTAAGCCCGACTCTTGTCGTCCGCAACGAGAGAATAACTCTCTGTTGAAAACTATTATTTCCCTTAATTGTTCCTTGCAATCGTACACTCGGATTTTCATTGCTCATGAATTACAACTACGCGAATACGAACGCGGCTCTACGGATCGAGAAAATACTTCGCGAAGGAATGTGATCTGTGTTGTCGCGCGACGCGTGTGAAGCCCTTGCACTGATGAAGACTGAATAATGCAATCTTCGTACAGCCAGAGTGCACTTCACTCCTTGAATATAGCCGGTATTCTCCTGAGGAACACAATCCGGTTCATGCATTTGTAGCCCGATTTTTCTTTCGCCGCATTAAGTCTTGATTATCTATTCATGCAATGCGATGGTCGATATGGAATCTTCGTGGTCCCCCGCGGTGATTAACAACGTGTCATGTTAGCTAAAATTATTAAATTGCAGCACAATTATTGAAAGAAAAGTAAAACACATTTCCCTATCATACGCCAACGCGTTTATATACGTAAAAAAATACTGTAAATGTCGTTCTACATATTGAATGTCTAAAGATACGCTGGTCAATATTATAACAGCAAACAGTCGCCGTTTACCCGATCCTATTGACTCATCCAAGTGTCGAAATAACAGTTTGATTAATGTAGACAGAGTATTGGAATTTCGCTATGCAAATCATAACGTATAGCGGCAGAGAGAGAAGTGTATGTGTCACCTCTTGGCAGACGTTAATAACTATATGCTGGCACTATTTCCGCACACATATACACAATCGTTACTACCAGTCACGTCTGCGATAGACCTGTCGTGATGCCGTTAATAACTCGGACACTGCCGGAGAACACCTTATAAATATTACCGTTTGGCGTGCCTCCAATCTTAATCAAATCATGATCCTCCTCGTCTACATGCAAATCATGAAGATCATATCGAAGAATGCCATTACCCTTCTGTCACTTGATCAACGGATTGATCGAACCGCTGTTTTTCGCAGCGATACAATTTTCCAGATTCTAGTCAAGATCAAATCAAGAGAAAACCAAAGAGTGCCACTTCAAACTTTATGAAGTTTCATTCAATAATTCCCTGAGGAAGCGGAAGAAACTATCATCTCGGTATCTAACACCTGCTTTTTTTACACTTTTTATGAGCCACCCGAGCGGAAAATGTTGACAGAAACGATTCCCAGTAAACGATTCTCACCGTTAATATCTTAAATTTCTGGAGTAGAAAAACCGATATACAATAAAGATCACGAAGCGGACGTTCTTTAAGGTTGATTTGACTGGAAACCGAAAGAAGAAACTGAGAGAAAAGAATCGGAGAACGGATGGAGGGTGGATTTTCATGGGGCTTGCGTACTTCACGAAATATAGACGCGTTTTTCGCGTTAGCGCACTCGAATCCGCTCGCTAACGCGCTAAATCGCTCACTCGACACACCTCTTCTCGTATCACGCCTCGCCCTCTCAGTCACGCGTGATTCCCTATCTCTTTTCACGCTTTCTTCCTGTCATACCTTCGAGCGCGAATCGATCTACAAAGAGTACCGTTACGATGAGGGGTGAGCAGTGAGCTGTGGTTGTGTGGTGCTGTGTGGTGGTAGCGGTGCCGGTGATGTTTGAAGTGCTTTGGGAATATATCAGGCTTCATCAGGGATGATCGGGGGCGGTATTGGGAACGTCGTAGTCGCTTCGACCGGAATGTGGGATAGGGGGTCGCAGTGTACCTTCGACCGGGGGCAGAAGCCGCTTGTCGTAACGCGTCGACAGCAGCAGGTTGTCCAGGATCTCCTTGTCCGACTTGCCCTCCTCGAAGCTGCAACACAATGCACTGTAGGTGCATCCGGAAGGAACCTGGCGAGCTTACGGGGTTCATCAGCGGGTTCTCCCACTGCGCGAGCTTCCGGCGAGTAGTGGCTTTCCCTATCTCGATCCACCTCGAAGGTCGTTTCGCTCAGCCGTAGCAAAAAGGGGAGACGGGGTGTTGGAATGTAATAATTCGAACAAATCAATCAAGCAAATTCTTTGCGACGTAAAGGATGATCAAAGGGACAGTTGAAAGTGGCATCGTCGACCTTCGAAGTGGCTGAGATAATTTGCATTTGTTGAAGTGGTGTTTAATGAATAACGTTTCTAATAAGTGTGAAACATACGTCACATTCATATCGGAAAGATGTGTGTACATAGAAAAAAGAATCTACCGATTCAATAACTGACAAACGCAGCTCTCTAAAGCACTATTATTACGTAACTGCATCTAGATTCACCGCTTGTCAGGAGACGTAAGATGCTACGGAAGTCACAAAACGTCATCAAATTGCTAAAATTCGTTACTGGTCTACTTATGCTAAGACATTCGATGCAACGGTACACGGCCGAGACGACATCGGGTACTCAAGTAGTGCGAGTACTCGACTTCTTCGCATCGCGTCGTTACGAGGCTATAAAATGTAATAATCTTCTATATTCTCGATCCACAAAATTCTAGATTACACGCTTTTACATGCAGGAAAGTTGACGTAGTCTTCAACTCGCTTCATCGAGTTTGTCGAGTAATCAATTACAGACATTGATAAGAGCGCTCTAGAATAAGGAAGGAAGAAGCACACTTGGCCCGAGATGGTACGCAGCTATATTGGGCATCGATCGTGCGGTTGTAACTGTCGGCCGCAATTGAAGGGCTCGAATCGATATTATACTAAGCTGAGCGAAACGATTTTTATGACGGAAAAAACTGTAAAGGAGGGAACAATTCCCTTCAATATTCCCTTTATCATATAGGACGGCGACACGATTATTGTTATAAGAGTTGTACCGTCACAACTCATAACATTGGATAATTTACAACGTGTAATTATAATAACACGTGTAACAGTAATAAACCTGATAGAAAATTTCGTCAAACGCGGATCCGGATCGTTATACTGTCTTCCTTCCTTTATCTCGAAAGAGCGCTAAATTGTTCTACAGCAATAAAGTCGGACCTAGCTTCTCGTCTTATCATTTATCGCTCGCTTTTTTCCGTGATAATCGCATGAAATTTCTCGACTTTTTAAAATCGTAAAGATGAATGCGAGGACGATCGAGAAGCTAAGGGGCAACATGTGAGGATTAACTTGCTGTTGCAATACGTACATGTCCTCGGCACGCGCGAGGGTGACAAGAGTAAAGGCAAGTGTGAGGATACAGAGGGAGGTGAAGATGAGGGAGCTTGCGAGGGAGGTGAGAGACAGTGAGAGGATGGACGAGAGGCGGCCGCCACCACCCGCACACCGCCCTAGCGCCACCCAACCCATTCTATGTCATCTGAAACAGAAAACATATCAATATTATAAAAACTAGTTTGCTTATTGATTAAGTCATGTTTTTATTTTCAAAAATTCTTTAATAATTATACTTTGATATATTTTTACGCAACTATCTCTTTTCTTTAATTTCGTAACGAGATAGAAACGTGCATTTAACTTTAAATACGGTAAAAGTTTCAGCTGGCCATATGGAGAATAAAAAGCGAGGATGAGCAATTCATTTGCTTTACGATGAACTCAAAGTTAAACATCTTTGGCTTCGTAATCCCATGAGGCAGTTTTATGCGCACTACTAGGTCTAATTAAAAGCTTTTCCTGAACAATAATTAAACGCGACTCGTTTAATCGCGGTTGCAAAGAACAAACGGTTAATTGTACCTCCTTACATGCGAAGTTCGTGCACAATCGCTTCATATCTCGTCGTGCGGCAACCTGCTCTTTTGACAGAAAATGTGCCATTGTAGTTAAATTTAGCATCCTCGCGGAAATGCCTTTTGCATATGCTCTTTCCAGTCTTAGTTTATGAGTAAAATATTATTCACGCATAGTAGATATACTAACAATATTAGCTCGGCAATGCTTTATTTGTCAGACGCTTTAGATCAAAATGTCATAATAACTTTTCAATATAACAATCTTTAAATAAACAAATTTTCAGTTATATAATATTATCAAATCTATAAATACATGTAATAATTTGTTAATTTCGATAAATTGTAATTTATCGAAAATAGATAGATTATCGAGAGACATAATACGCCGCTTTGTAGATCGCTTTAATTTGTTAAGCCAATTCTTGAACCTTCACGGATCAAATCAGTCGTAGAGTACCTCCCTACGATCCCTATTAGAAAAGCCTTGGCTTAACTAGATTGCTGTACCAATCTACTTAGGAAAGGAACTCCAATATTGATGGTAACGTCGTTCGTCCCGCACGACACATGGCTTCGCGCAACCGTCACTTTCAAGCCGGTAAATTTCAATCGAACGGCAAGTGTCTCCGAAAATTGCTTACGCGAAACACAGTGCGTGCAAGTAATCTACATCTTTTTCAACATATAGAATCTGATATAGGCATTTTCGTGTTCTTTAAAGAATCGTAAATCTAAGTAACCGCCTAGTGAGAGGGTGAAAGGTAATTTATTATAAAATCACAGGGATCGATTATATTATACAATTATACATACATCAACATTGATTATCCCGTCACTCGTCATCGTTGCTAACTTCGTGCGGCTAAATTTTGCTTCTTAATTTTTTTATTATGCATAGCGCTGCGATCTAGAAAGTAACGGGAAAGAATCGCGCCCACCCCTACTTGGTGCCACTTAGCTATAGATGTTGACACAGCGAGGGGGACTCGGGCTTAGTGTGTGCAGCTATAAGAAAATTATACTGATGGCCGGTGTCGCGCGTGTAATAACGATGCCTGATACGTGTACGCCATATCCCGAATACGAAACGACGATGCAAAGCGCATGCGGAGCGTGTGGTAAATCGCTAAATATTGAAGCCACCGACGAGGCATCGTACATGGGGTCAAGTATACGGGTATAATTGTAGTACCGGCCGCTCACGCCTACCGGTCCCGTGCACGCGATAAAATTAGTGCATGCTTTTATGCCGATAACACGTAATAATCAATAATAGCATCGTTACACTTAGAAAAGACGGTAATAATAGAGACGCACGAATAATTGCCTATAAATAACGTCCGCCAGTTGCGTGATAATTCATCAAGGATCGATAATCGATCATCGCAGTACGCTGGCTCATTATTTGTTTGGTGCGTCGATAACATTCGCGGAATAAAATACGCGATTGAGACATAAATAAGATATCAGGTTGCCGCGAAATCACGTAATCGAAATCTTTTACATTCGGTTGCTTTTCACGCGAGACGGGTACTGATTCCGAAATGAGAAATAGCAGGAAATATCAAAGGCGAGCCACGGATTTCGCCGAACTAATCTTTCACTCAGTATTAACCAACGAAATTGTATTTTTTACATACAGGAACAGGAACTTTTCCATGTAAATACGCACGCACACACACAGGTTCCTTTCCCATCTGTTTTCAAGGTGTCCTTCAAATCTAAATTTCAGATTAACGTGCCTCGACTAAAGTAAAGCTTCAAACGAAAAACCGCAGAATATGTTTGCATAAAAAGGTAAAGTATTCCCGTCTCCCTCTCTCCGAGCCCTCATAGATTGGGCAAATTTCCGCGCGTCTTGCCAGCCTCGGGAGCGTAACAGTGACACATTGACATCGTTATGCAAGAGGAAAAGGAAAGAGAGCAGCGGCGATAGTGGCCAATGGCAGTCAGACCGGCGGGCGTCCACGCTGGTATAAACTACCAGCAGCGTACAGCTGATGTCGTCCGATCAATACGAGGCGTTGCGGCACGGAACGCTAGACTACGTCACGTCGCTTCAGCTCGTTCCATTCTGAGAGCTCGCGCACGACTCGTATTCACGCCACGCTCCTTTCGTTCCACCTTTTCTTCTTCACGCGGCCCTCCCCGCGAGTCTCAGGTCTTCTTCGTGCCCGCCAACCGGCGAGCATCTTACTCAGGTGACAAAATCGGGGTTCCACGCGCGCGCGCGCATCTCAAATTGCAGTACCATTGAATCGCTACCTTCTGCGCGCCCTTTGCCCTTCCGCGACGTTGATTCTTGATTGGATAACGCTCCAGAAGACCGAGATTAGGTGTCTCTTGGGCATTCTTAATTAAGTCTTTTGGGTTTGCGTAGTGCAGTTACCGTCAGCGTTTGAGAAGAGATTTGGAATGTTTCGTTCTTGTAATTGGATAATAGCTTATCGCTTAGTGGCGAAGGAACTTGACCGTGCCACAACGTATCTACCAAGTTGGCAGGTTCCGCTGACACGGCCAACCGTCGCGAGGGAGGAACTTGACCGTTAAGTTGTCGAGCAGTGGTCGCGGAAGGGTGGTTTGTGGGAATGGGAGAGGTCAACTTTGTCGAGGCTGTTTAATCACGTCATGGCACGAGTCATGTCGGCAGAACGAGGAATCACGCGAAGCCGAAAGGACGCGCGGGGTAAGGAATAGATGAGGGACAAGGTTGCGCGCGGACGATGTAGTACACCATCATGGAGAAGAAATGGGAATCGTTGGCTGGTTTCCCTAGGGCCCAGCAGACCTAGACAACCCAGTAAACGACTCAGTAAAATGAGAATCGCCATTATCATTTCTGATAATTCAGTATTTCTGCATAGGAAGACATTTTCGCATTTTGCGATCTTTTTGTAATAATAATGGTGTATATTATTTCTTATAATATTGTCGTGTATGATTTTGTCGTACCTTAACGTGAGATATGTAGCTGGTCGCAATGGACGAGGCAGGCTGTTGCTATTCGTTGTGTAGATTTTCCCCTTCAACTCTTACGAGCACTCATCCTTACACTCGGCCCTCTTCATCCGCTTTCGCGAGTGGAAGGCCCTTCAGCGTTGCATTATCGTCTCAGCGTGGAGTTACCGTCGCCATCTAAAAAAAAAATGAAACAATGCCTCTAAATATGATACGATCTCTTTACGATAACGATCGTACATGGGAAAACTTTCGCGATCACAAGGAGCACAATCGTATTTCTCGAATCTTCACCGTGGTAACGCAACGTAAACACAGATATCGATATTTTGCAAAATTTAATTTCAGGGAAACGCAAAAATATTCTGTCGCATAAATATGTTATAAGCTAATAACATATTCTTGCCATCAAATCAATGTAATAATTTAGTATGAAAATTAATAATTCATAAAATGAAAACTTTCATTTATTATACTTTTAGCAACACATTAATTTTCATCATTAACAACTCGTAATTGATCCCTCATAATTGATCAAACAATCAAAGAATTATAATTTTATGAATTATATATTATGAATGTATTATACATTTTATATATAGCTATATGAAGGAAAAGTTTTAGTAGAGCCGTTCCATACGAGGACAGTTGCTTGTAATCGCAACGATACACGCATATGCGCTTCGCATGAGGACAGTTTGATCATGAGCTGTGAGGAGCATTAGCCAATGTGACAAGGAACGCTCAAGGATACAATAATGCTGAGAACCTTGGCCTCGTGACCTCGTTCATGCGTGCTATCATCTCTAATTCGATTTTATGAGCGAGGAACATTAATAACAATTTCGCAAATTGTTTAACATCGGGCATGGCGAAAAAGTACTTTGCGTGAATCTCGTTTCTCCTGATCCAAAAATATATTCTGTTCGATATTGATTTCGAGATTGTAATCAAGACGTAGCGTATTTTATTACTTTATTAAGTGTATTAAATCTTTCTTGGTATTCTGAATTTTTTTTTCTTCCTCTTTTTTTCTACATACTCCGCAGCTTTATTATAAGCGAAACGTATATACCTTTGATAAAATTTTAATGAAATTTTCCTCCACCGCATAAAATTGACATCGTGAGAGATCACAAGCTAAAACGTTGTTGACGTAAATAATTTTTTATGAACTCCTTTGCTCGCCAAACTCGCTGCTTCATCGTTAACTTTTAATCTTCAAGTTAACGTCAGGTTAAATCTACGAAATTTATCTGCGATATTCGTAACGCGTGACCAAGGATCTCGCACGTGCGCGCAAAAAACTTTCTGCACAAATAAGTAATTTCTCTGAGGGGTTCTATTCTAATCAGAATTGCTTAGATTGAATTGTTTAGGGGCAAGCATGGTCTCATGATCGTCAAAGCACGCAGGCACCCGTTAATGCGACCCTGGCCGTTCGACCACTCCGTTTCGTAATGCCACCGATAACGTGTGCACCCTTTTATCGACCTCTACACCCGTACCATATGGCCACTTTACATTTTCTTGGAGAAATAATGAATACATACATACGCGCGCGCGATCATCTATATTGATAAAACGAGAAGAAGGAAGCGATACCGGTGGCAACCTTGACATATTAAACGGCGATGGAAATCTATCAAGCAAGAAAATTCAAAAGAACGTCGCGTGGAAAGCTATGCGCAATTTTCTGCAATAGCTACATCCACAAAGATACGAGGGATAACAGGAAAACCGAGAAGTTTCAAAGTTTCTCAAAGAACCGTAGAGATACAATGAGAGTGCATCTTCTATTGTAAGCATCGATAATGCAGTAGACGCATGCCTGACCGAGATCGACCGCATACCGAGCAGCCCGAGAAAAAAATTACGTGAGAACGAATACACATGGCTTACTTTAGCATCCACAAGAATAGATGAGTTTGCCGTTGTATTTTCCCAGCATTTATCTTTGGTTCGCAATTCTCACCGATCTCTGCCGCGTCTATATATAATGTCAGCGATTCACGTGCATCGCGCCGCTGAAACTTTCGAGCGGTCCGATATGCGATATATCAATCATAATGAAATCCTACGTTTGGCACGATGCTGGATAAATGTCAAATAATTGTCCAATAAGTGATACAAAGGCTAGATCAACAAATCGATGCTTACGTAATCCCTCTTCGTACAGCATGAGCTTGAGGGGTTTCCTAAGACACGAAAGCCATTATTCAATAAAGCATCAAGCACGCTGCTCCCCAACAAATTAAACTACGCACCTTGGGCCGATGTTCGTTCATTTTTAACGGAGACCATCGCTTATCGACATAGAACAAGAAAAGAAAGGAAAAAGAATTTCATTTATTTTTTACGTTGACAAGCGAGATCGATCGTGCTTGAATCGCCTACTTGTACTTCTCTTGTAACCGTAATCATGACTTTTACTGCAACCTTCACCCATCTACCATCTCCGACACGATCGACCCCCAATTAATGAGATCCACGCACTTGGATCAGTCACGAACATCAATCGATCGACTGCCGAGAAACTCGATGTACTATGGATCAAGATCTTAAAATAGATCTTATTCGGTTTTGAACAGTCTGTTCTCTTCATGTTTACGTGTTTCCCATCTTGAGATAAATCAAAAACACGTATTTATGAAACCAATCAGCTGAGATTTCTGAGCTTATCTCGTACTATCCTTGTTTACTTCGGTAAGATATGGGAGATAATGCTTGCGCGTAGGTTCTATTTTCTTAGTAAAGAGGTGTCCTTCGAATATGCGAGATGTACGTGCGTGATGTTGGCGTATCTATCCGCTCCATAATGACGTAAGTTTCTTACCACCTGAGGTGAAGGCTGCAGTAAACGCGGAGTTATGGTTGCATAATAAGTTTCGATAGTACTGATTGCTACCTTTCGCATCGTCTCCACATTGTGTCTCTGTGTACGTAAGTTGTTAATCAAAGCGCTGGCATAGGTTCACGAGAACGCGCGCTTCCATTATGATGTAAAACGATCGGGAATTGTAAATTATTACTTGCACGCATCTATAAATTTTAGTTCCATTCCTTAGCAACCAAAATCATTCAAGCTGATAAATGGTTTAAAAGAAAGGAAAAGAAAGGAATAAAATAAATGTCCCCAATATGTTCGTCGTTTCAGCAGACATAAATTTAAATAAATGAAGCGTGGGGGAGGAACGGAACATTAGTTAAAAACTATTTTTTCCTCCTCATTGTCGTAGTATCCTCCTGTATAAAATAATGGATACGTGTCTGCGTATCCAACGAAAGTCGTCCAAGACAACGTTTCGTCGTGGCCATGACATAGTAGTGTCTTTTCGTGCCAGCCAGGCCGACGCGACACAAGCCAACACGCTAAACTAGCTTTCTGCAGTTCAACAACGTTACTATCGTTTTTCCCTATTTATGTTTCGACTCGGTCAATGTAAAATTAATGTCAATGGAAAGTGTCCACGTGCTTGCATATGAATAATGAAAAAAACTATTGCGACATTTATCGATAAAATTATCAATAAAGGGTGCTTTCCACGTTTTCAGCGTTCTTGTTATTCAATGAGAGAGGTTTTTAATTCGATTCATAAAACAGTCCTTCAGGCTCTGAAAGAAAGCCATGTGCTCGCCGGACACATTTGCTTTCTATAGCGTTCGATTTTCCTCTCTTGTAGCGTTATCCAATTATAAAAATAGATTCTATTTGCGCGGATAATAATTGCAGAGACACCTATCCGCGCAGAATGCACAGTGTGGCATACACACGTAGACGGTACTCCCGCCGTAAGAACGCATAAGGTCGTAGGGGGTGGCATCATGCCGGGCTACGTGGGGTAGCCACGAGTATATCGAGCTATTGCAGTAGTAATGCCGCGCTCGAAGGTCAGACGGTCTGTCTGACTCAGTCGCGGTCGCTTTCACTCGGATAACCGACCGCGATGAATCGCGATACTTTGCTTCCTCTCTGATTTATTCTCCCTCATCTCTTCCCTCCTTCCTTCCGATTCGATCGATCAGCCGGGCCAGTTATTGATGGGGATTCTACCCTCCTGAACACGAGGCGCGAACGCCTACTTTGGATTTGCCACTTTTACGGACCTCGCCGCGACGGCTTAAACTTAATTTTTCGGGCATGCACCGCGGGGTTCCGCGGTCGACGGTTCCATCATTGGCGACCATCCACGTGCCAAGGAGCATTATTTGCGATCGGGCTCGTTAGAGAAAATTGGTCACGTCGTATTTTGAGAACGTGCGAGACTTCGCGCGGGAACCTCGTGCGATCAGCTTCGGCGCTTGCTTTTAATTGACGTCCTCCACTGATGATTTTATTCATTTCTGCCTATTCGCTTAGGGAGATCGATTCGATGTTGTAAAGATAATTGAATTATGCGAAAAAGTTTGAAAAACAGCGGGAATGCAAAATGTGTCTGCGTATCACGCCAAATTCTTTCGAATGAGCTGCTGATTCTGGCACGAGAAGTTGGCATTAGACGCTTTAACGCCATCTTATCTTGCTAGGTTTTTACTCAACAATTCTCAGCATTCTGAGAGGAACAGTAGGATCATTTGTCAATGATTCTAGATTACGTGTGCAGTTTTGCGTTTAGTATTATAAAGAAGATATTTTTTAATAACATCGATTATTTTAATAACATCGATTTAATAACATTGAAAATAACATTGTGCGAATTATGAATAGATGATTGCAGTTACACACACGCATGTAACTACAATTTCTGTTGTTATTATCGATGATTACTCGATTAAAAATCACTTGATTGAACAGAAAATCTGGAACGAAATATCGAATGTTTTTTTATCAGAAGTCAGTCAAATAAACAAAAATTTAATATCAACGCTTGATTCACGTAACGAAAAATATTGAAAAAAAATGGAAAACGAGCTTGTTATACGATTCCTGATTGCTAGATTGATTTAAAAACGGAATGCAATCAACACCAGCGGCATCCGTATATCAGCGACTGTACAAAACCGCATCGTGTTTATTAACATTCGAATGGGTCGTAGTTGCTTACAGCTTCATTAATGAATCACTCAACCTATATGATGATAGCCTGACTGCTGAATAACTGAGGATGCATCTTGTGCACAAATATTCATGTAGGACATTTCAGTTTCTCTGCGTTCTTACATATTACATAACTGATCAACATAATATCGACCATGATATTTGCACTACTATTTTCACATATTTAAACAAAAAAATATTTTTTCTTAACAGAATTGTTAAGAGAAATTATTTATTTTTATTTTCTACTGTACATCTTTAAATAAGTAAAGTTATTTCGATACAAAACTCTAGGAATTGCAAACTCTGAAGTAAATGAAACTTGAAATACTGTGTAATTTCCCGCGATACCTTGGATTGACATGAAAATTGCATATTACGCAAAAACATGTAGATTACCGTATTTTGAGCATGAGTTGATCGATATTTGATGATATATATTGCATATCACTCTCTAGATGGTGATATACGAAATTCAAGAGACGAATATAATTGCATATAAATGCCATAGTCGCATGCCGAGTTTAGCCTTGACCCCAACACCAGTATTTTCGTAAGTTTACCCTGCCACCTTGGTATAAGCTCAAAATAACTTGGTCACATGGACGCCGAATCTCAATAAGACTTGACATAATTACGTCGAAACGCAACGGTGTCACTAATTAATTAAATTCTCGATGTATCACGATGACATTAATCACTAACTAAACGATGACACGTATTAAATAATACACACACACACAAAATCGAATTGTATAATTATATAATATATTACACTGATAAAGAAAATTTAAATCGTTGCTAAAACAGTCGGATTTTCTTCTTGTCAGCCTCTACAATTTCTCTTCAAGTTTTATTAAATATTTAGGGACGATGTTACAGAAAAATGAGCACGCATTAAGGCAAGATTTTTTTTCTTCTGGCGCCGTCGACGTCAACGTCAAAGACAGCTGAAGGGTTTTCAGAATGACGTAGTTGGTAGAGGTAGGTTACCACCTCGACCTCGGTTGACCCGACGCTCTGTGGTAGCGCATTGACGTTGAACGCGAGAGAGGCACCTACCTAATGACGTCACAGAGGACATACAGTGCATTCTATTACGAAATAAAGAATCGACCGATCGGCATCATTTACGTTCTCTTTCATGCACATCTACCTGAAGAGATTACCTTTAACGTAAAAAAAAATTGTAGTCGAGATGGAAGGAAATAGCTTGCTCGTACACGGAGATACTTGCTTGACGCTGTCAAGCTGCAAGTATCATCTTACTTTTCTCAAATCAGCTCGCAGAGACGGAACGATCGGCCGCGGTAAAATCTGATTCTGCTTTCGTAGTCGCAAATGCCGCTTCTATCGTAACGCGTTCGACGGACGGATGCAAAATGCGACACCGCCTCTAATAGACCGGAAACTGCTCCGCGGGGACTCGTCCCTGACAGTCTGACAGGTACCGATAAAAGTTTCCACACCGCGCGGATAGACGAGCGCGCGTTCATCACATGTGTGCAACACATGTATACGTACGTGCGTGTACACATTATACGCGTATCTCAGGCGAAACTTTGCATGCTTGAAACGTCGGAAAATGTAATTCCTGGAAGACAATACGAGACGCGCGAACGGGCGAACCTGACACTCGACTGGCGGCTTCTTCCCTTACGCTTTCTTATTCATTTAGGTGAGGAACATGCTGTTACGTCAGAGGTGGAAAAAAAGAAAATTGCTTTTTTGCGAAGCGTTCAGCGAGCAGCACTAGACTCCAGGATCTTATTCCCGTGGAATACTTAATGGGATTCTTGAGTAACTTTATGAAGTATTCGTGCTGAAATTTGATTTAAGGGTTGGTTTTAAGACGTGCTCTTACTCTCGTTGAACGAATATTCGATTATTGGGAAAGAACAGTGCTGAGAGAGAGGGTCGAAAGCGATGCACTTACTCTCACTCTCTCTCCTCTCTCTCTCTCCCTTGGAAGATAATTGAATGGACACGCTTCGTTAAAATTTTCACGTCACCGACCACGAGGAAGCCACAATTACACGCTGGTTAACTAATTGCTTCGTCAACGTGAAGAGAACTTCATCGATATCGGCGAACGTTCAAACTCGACGCCAGTGGGACAACACGCGATACTCGTTCTCCACCGAACAATCGATCAAAAATACACCGTCCTCGTTCATTATCACCGACAATTAATCGTCCGATAATCCGCGTCTCCTGTCTGTTGTCTGTGTTTTACAAATACATTTTGGCATTGCGCCTCCTCTCTTTCCAAAAGCACCGCACTTTGTCTGATTATAATTTTCATAAATTGTCACGCACAACGCTATTTGAAACGATTATATGAATTAGCCGCAAACTCGCGAACGCAAGTCCGTGCAACAGCCTCGAAGCTGTGAAATTTATTCGCTTCCCAACATTCGCGTATTCTATTTCACATCTGTTTTATTAACTCAGCTCGACGGCAGCTCGAAATAGTCCCGCCGTGCTTCCGACTACTAGCTAACTAAATATTTATCGTCTTCTTGACTGTTAAGCAGACTTCTCACGAGCACCTATGACGCGAACGCGAATTCTCTGATGCATCCTTCCCAAACTGAACACAAACGGAACGAGTGCACGCTTCAGGAAAATGAAATAATAAACGTTTAACGACAACCGTTATGGCACACGAAATCGACATTTATACTCAGCTAGCGTATGTCTCTTGCACTTCATAATTTTTGTTCCTTTATTTTACGGACGTGGTGAACGTTTATAATGTTTATAACGCCAGAAGCTTTGCGGATGCGCGCATGCGAGCTCTCGCGAGAAAAGACCGCCTCACTGCCTCAGTCTCTCTGGCGGATCTAGAGCTCGCGAAACAGAATCCCCGGTTTTATCTCCGCTGCCGATAAAGAACGGGAAACCGGTCGAAACTAGGTTACTCGGGGGCAATTCCCGCAGGATATTCCCCTTATCACGATCGACAATATTTCCGTTATGCCGGCCGAGTGATCGTCAGACAGGAATTACATTTCCCAATATTAGATACACGCGAGTATCCGAATGTATTCAGATAAATGCACTTACGTGGAACGATGCCGCGAAAGAATAACGTGGAACGAGATTTGAGACGTGGCTGGCTACTGTTCCAGTAGAATTTAATTTCATCGTTTACCTCCGTCCGAACGGGAATACCTGATAGAGCACGTCTGTGTACCCTGGAATTAACGCGATGGAAATTATGTATTTGCATCCGATCGATCTCATAAAACTATGCTTGAAATTCCGGAACTTATCTGAAGACACATCAGAAGTCTCGATTATACAGAAATTTCTCAAAGGACTCGTCAATCGTGATCATTTGCGCGATAATGTGCCGCCTTTGAAGCAGATTTGGGGAAAAAAATCGGAGATCTTTTTTATCGAAGCGCGAACGGCGATCGATCGTGCTCTACAAAAGTGTCGACATCGCGCCCGTTCAGACGAATGAGCCGACTTTACGTCAATTGAGTCCGCTCGTTTTTTCTGCTCCATGCGTCACTTCACGTTTGTTCCATCAACGAGATTGTCACCGTGACGGAAATCTCTTTCGCGGATCAGGCCGATCGTCTCCGCGTCGTTGCACGTTCGTTCTGCCAGCCTCCGCTCTGATCTGGCGATTTTTCAGTTTTATTGATTGAGAACGGTTGGATCGATCCCTCGATATCTCCAAGGCAAATCAACACATCGATTGAAATGGGGACACGGAAGAATTTAATTTCTGTTCTCTCGCTCTCGACTCTACTGATTCGATTTCCATTAATTGACTAAGTTCGTTCTCTCCTGAAGAAATAAGAATGGAGACGCTTTTAAGTATCTAATTGAACGAAAAACTCATTCGAGAGTTGTTTCCAAAGTCAACATTCGCCGGCGCTCACATGAAATCATAATGCGCGTTGATGATTTGATGCGAGAGACATAAAATCACTTTAGGCGAGATTCAAAGGAGTTGTCGAAACGAGCGGAAATTTGCACGCTTTTCACACACGTTACGACACACAAATCTGTTAGGTGGTCTTTCAGCAACAAAAAAAAGGAGAGCATGCATGTTTCGCGGGGAAAAAAAAAGAACTCGAGCCGTTACGGGCCATTGAAACGCAGAGTGGATCGTTTGTGTGGAGCAAAAATTTGTCTGGTATTTATAAATATAGCAGGGACAAAGCGTTGTGATGTGCGAGCCAAAGACTGGCCACGTTTGCCATTGGCCTATTGCACTAGGTAGGTTTTCGCGTGTTGGCGGTACACATACGACAAAGTACATCGCGCGACATTGAGCGCGCCGTCGGTTGCAGATTGGAGAACAGCCAGCCACGAATTGTCCAAAAGTCGCTTTCGGTTGACCTAAACGAAGCGAAAGAGTTCGAAATTACAATGGCCTAAAAGTACTATCAAGCGCTCGTCGTTTTGTTGCTTTATTACTTTCCCGGTGTATAAAAAAAGAAGGAAGATAATCGACGGTTATAGTGGAATACGTGCTCGCGCATGAGAAATGTAGTTACACACGGGGAGAAAATAAAATATTCCGTTTGGATTAATGCTTATTAACCATCGCGCGTTAACCGAATTATGGCCGGCCAAGTGTGGCTGGTGACGAGAGCGCAGTGAAAAGTTTTGCCAATATGCGGGAATATTCGGTTCGCAGTTTGTAGAAATTGGTGCACGAGCTCGGCATACAGAACACTTAAAGGAATCTAAACGAGGCCTTCCGATTCATTTAAAATTCCACTGTCATCGCTGGCGTCCTGCAGCGGGTGCCTCTTGAAAGCACGAAAGAAATATTAGCGCACATATAAGTTTACAGGAACGCTGACTGATGATGTCGATCACTTGGATACTGGCCAAAGTTGTTCCAAGTTGCAAGTGCAACGATCGTGACAAATGCAAAACACGTGGCGGCAAATCTAATGGTATAGCAACTTTGCCGCGAATGTTGTCGTTATTAATTGGCGAAATGAGCGAAATGTATCTTCCCCGATTCCGTGAGTTTGCACATCTCCATTTCAAGTTTTCAATCTTGCCTTAAGAAACGTCCCTTTCCGATATTTTATCGCGGCTAATTACAACACAGAAATGGCACGTCTATCTTTCCCCGTCCATTAAGCTGGCAAGCATAAAATATTCCCATGATCGATCAGACAAAGTTCGACGAACGGAGAAAAGGACCTCATCGTGTATAAAGGAGACAAAGCGACGCACAGTCGGCGCACGTTCCACTAATACGGAGTCAATAAATTATTTTTAGAGCAGTTTGCCGAAGCGAAATTAACGATCTATCTTGGCGAATGAGGTCGATCAATTCAACCAAGTGAACCACGAAACATCGTAATTCATCTCAAGTTCAACCGATTCCTCCTGTACTCTGCAATGTGGAATCGCCTAAATGCCGCTTCTAGCTATTTATAATGCAATTTATTAATGCAAAATACGACTGCTAATTCCTTATAATGTTGTTTCCTGCAACATCGACTATTATTTTTATATCAAAGAAGTATGAGATATGATAAAAAAATATTGAGACTAGTTATATAACTCGGCTAATTTTGGTAGGGATTCGTCTCTGCGCGTAAATCTCTTACCTGGAATTTCTGCTTTTTATAGCACAAAGACCGACCTTCAACCATCAGTACCCTTGGTGCGCCTCTCGAACGACACGCGCACCGGACTTGTATTGCATTTCCCTTAGCGCGCAAAATGTCGGAAGAGACAGAACAGCGTGTGCATGTGTAAACTTTTGTGTACAACTTGGAAAAACTGCTACGAAGACTTTTGATATATCGAATATTGCTTTCGGTGAAGAATCCATGAGTTGTGCACGCGTGTTGAGCGATTGAAGAAGGTCCGATGAAAGCGATTTGAACGTCCTTCAATGAGCAGAAACGAAAATTCTATCGTTCGTGTAAGAAAATTAATACGTAAAACTCACAGTGCATGATGCTGTTCGACGCAAAAGATCAACAAAGTGGAAATCCGGCGCGTGGGCGTTGCATCATGACAATGCACCCGCACGCTCAACACATTCATTCACTCTGTACAAGTATTTCTGGCAAAATACGGAATACCTGTGGTTTCACTCTGATGCAGCCACCCTGACAAGGTACCCTGTGACCTTTGGTTGCTTTCCTCAAACGAAAATGTCACTAAAAGGAAAAATTCGACAATATGGACATGATAAAAGAAAATGCGACGAGTCGTCTAAAAAGCATTACGAAAAATACGTTTAAAAAATGTTTCGAACAATGAAAGAATCGCTGGCATAAATGTATAGATGCCGAAGAAGAGTACTTTGAAAGCGATTGAAAGTTTCTATCAATAAATAATAGAGTTTCCTTTTTACACAACCAATCTCCAATCACAACTGATACTTTCTGATCACATTTCGTATTAGACTACAAATAAGAGATTAATAGGACGTATTAAACTACATTTTCCACTTACATTTAATAAGTGGAAAATGTAGTTTTATATAAAGATAGACAAATTCTTAATGTTACTCCAATATCTGCGTTAATATTAGTAATTATTAGCAATTATTGATAGGAAACATTATCGAGATATTTCAGTTGCAGCGAGAAACTAGAAAAAGCGTGCGAACGCTAATTTCTAGAATCATACGCACAGCTTAATGACGCAACACGGGGGACGAGGTCAAAAGTTCACGTGCTCCAAATGAGCGGCATACCCCGCTTAGCGTTGGTGTTGCCAACTCGGCGTTCCTGTAATTCCCTGAGAATAATCCAAGGAACGAGACGTATCCCGATTCGCGGAAAAATGAAAAGAACTTTCTGTTTCACGTTCCTTTGCGATGTATTCTTCTATGGGCAGAACTGCGAGCGTAGAATTCATGTAGCGGACCAATTGCGCCGCATATGCGAAAATAAGACCATTTGCGAAAAATATTGTGCGAGAAACACTACAACGCTCGACAAGCCCGACAAATTTCCACAGAAATTGCACAGCATTTCCTCTTTTTCTTTTTTTAGCGAATCTTTTCGAAGCTACCCTATAAATATATATCCACCGACGCGAACCTCTGTCCCTTTATAAACTTCAGGTTCACGTTAAGTGCTCGAGGTAAACATCAGGTCAAGCGTTCTATAAATGCTACCCGCTGCCTATAATTACGTCGCTTACCGTATGGTTACGTCACAAACGGGGAACGGGGTAAACGAAGCTAATTAATTGACTCCTTGCAATTTGATTTAAATACCGCATGCATACTAGATCACGTACATATATGTGCGCGCATTATTAACGCACGTTCTCTCTGGCAGGCAGACGTCTGACTCTTTGATGAAATAATGCGCGGCCAACCGATCGGCGAGCGCGGCGAATTAAAACCGTCGTCGTCCGCACGCGAACAGATAACGGGAAACGTCGAAGTACACGAGGTTACGGTTATTTTTACGCGTGGCCCTCGATAAAATACGCATCGCGCCGAGAGAGATCGATATTTGCTCATAATTCAAACGGCGTGCGTACATTTCCCCCCTGATGTTACGAGCTCGTTACGGACACGAAGTCTATTTCCCTCCCCCTGTCCTCCGCCACTTCCAGCCGTTGTTATACCACTAACCCACTTCCTGTACTTTCGACGATTACACGCCGATCGTTCACTTGAGAATCGTTCCCCCGGAGGGCAAAAGCGACACGTCCTTTCGTTTCACTTTGGTCTCCGCGTTTTTGAAATTTTAAGCAGCTTCCGGATCGCTCAAGAGGCATCTTTGACGAGGGAGGCGGATTAGGCGTCGCGTGACAGACGAAGAAGCATTCAGCTCTCGAGCTCGAGCGCTTTGGTAATTACAACAACCTCCGTCGTATAGACCACCCCGAGATATCCGCGAGCGGGACTGTTTACTTTGCAATAAGGTAAACGGGCCTCGGGGCTGTTCGCGCTTTGCTCATTTTCCTCTGCTCGTTTTACCCGCGTTCATTTACCGTCCGCCTCCGCGCAAATTTATCACTTATTTAAATTAAATTATGCGCCAGCGCGTACTTTTTCTCCTCACAAAGTTTGAGACAACATTTTTACAAGTAATAAAGCTTCCATCAGACGTTGTATGTCACTTGTTATCTCAAGACTTTATTAGGCTTCTCCTTCGGATATCGAAAAAAAACACGATCTTTGCCGTCGTGCCATTTTGAGATTAATGTTTTGAAGCTTTATACCGGTATTTCAGCTGAATGACTCGCGTTCCGCGAATGTTCTTCACGGGGGTTGATTAAGTCGTCTCGTCCGGGACGCAACGACGGTGCGCACTTCCGGGGCGGCCGAAAACGCGTCGCTACGAGTCCCCAGGAACGGAAAAGCGTTTCTCGATCGAACTCCTCACATACTCCGCGTTTTCCGCACCCTCCGAGCGTCCTCGCGTGACCGCGATCGGTCTGTCAACGGGATATTAGACGGGTTGGGACATTTATGGTAAACAGCCCCTTTCTCGTCGAGAAGTCCTTCGCACGCCGACAGCGCGTACACGGGATGAAAGGACGAGCGATCGGAAGGATGAAGAGAGAGTGAAATGAACGCTCGCCCACATAGCGGAGACTATACCAGAGTCGATGAATGCATAAAATCTCACTGTGATGTATTCATGCTATTCATGAACGAATTCATTGAAATAAGCGAAGGTGGTTCTCGCGCGCGCGCTCGCCGGCTGATCAGATCCTGCGCTATACTACTGTAATCCGCGAAGATTGCGAGACTGAAGAGCTGATCTTAGCTGACTTTTGAGAAAATAACAGTTGCAGAAAACAAGGTCTCTGTATCATTAAATTTTTCTTTTTTATACAAGTTATACAGGATGTTTCAGGATCATAACGTCCACGGCCAGATTGGGGGTGAAATTAAAGATCCTCTGAGCGAAACGTATGCATCGTATAAGTTTCCAATACTTAACTTTAATTCCTCACTAAAGTGTATTTGTACCTCAACTTTGACAACTAATGCTTGGAGATGAGAGAGAACAATAACTGTCAGTGTTGCAATGGCAAAAAGCTATATTAAAAATTAAAAAGATCAAAAACCTGCTTGCCTTTCCAACGATTGTCCTTTACTGTATCATGATACACGGTGGCTTTCTCGTATCTCAATTACCGGGATTACCCTGAAAGCCCTCGATCCTTCAGATATGGCTTTTCGGCGATGAAACACGCGTAACCCGTAGCCCGCAGCAACCCCTAAAGTCCGTCGATAATGCTGTTGGGGCTAATTACACCGTCGTCAATTAACGCAACCCGATCTACGTAACTCTGTACGTGAACGTTATCAGACATTAATATCGCATACTGGCGGCAAAATCGCCGTCGCGTGATTTCACCCTGATTCAGGCGGTAGGAGGGAGGCAAAGGATGAGGAGGTGATTCGGGCGCTCGACAAAGGCGTTTCGTGTAGGATACGTGAACGCGAGATGGCCCGCGATCCCCCGGACAGAAGGGGAAGGGTTTCTTTCTCGGTTCTCGCGGGAGGCCTCCGCTTATGTCATCCGCGTTTCTGGCGAACGTTCCGCAGGACTCACCGAAAGAGAAAGAGAGAGAAAGAGAGGTTGACAGACGTGATCGCTCCGTCGGCCGGCGGGTCGAATCTTCTCGCACTCAAATCTTCCTCGGAGAACGTGATTTTTCCCCCGTCGGCCAGCGGAAAGTGGGCAAAACACTTACGCGATCACACCGGCGGGTAACGCGGGCGCAAGCTCGCGCAAACTCGCGCGTATCGCGTATCGCGTAATATACACGTATGTGCATACACGTACAGCGACGGTATCCGCGACGGCGGCGGCGGCGGCGGCGGCGGCGGCGGCGGCGGCGGTGATGGAGGTGACAGTGGAGGCGGCAGCGGCGGCGACAATGCACCACGGCTAACGCACACGCTCGCGTTCCGACCGCGAGCTTACGCGGTGACTTTTAGACTGACAGGAGGGTAGTTTCGGCCGCCGCGCTCGGTGCCACCGCTACACCGCTGCCACCCTTCGAGCGTAGGTGTCACTAACCATCGCCGCCGGTGCGGGCCACCCATCCAGAGGCGGTACTCATCGCGTGCCTCGCGAGGATTCACCCGCGAGATCATCCCGCTTTCGAGTCTGAAAATTCGAAAGCAACCCGATGCTACCTATTAATCCTCTTTTCCGTAAAACTAACAATTATGGATTGTCAGGAACAATTAGACTGTTGCGTTTGTTGGTAGATATTAATGAGCCCGATCTCATATGCGTTTTATCGTGCGCTTCCGCCATATTCGCGACTAGAATGAAACGGCATGACTGAAAATATATGTTTGCGCTATGCCCCTGCTGATAACGCATGTTTCGTGATAAATTGATACTTATATGAACGAAATACCTATTTGCAAATGAGCCGTAAACGATTTGTCCTTTGATAATTTTCGCCAATTACTTTGGCTTTTTGTATAAATACTTGACTTTTTGACAAATACTGTCAGTGCAGCTTCTATCGCTCGTCAAAATGGACGCTCGTTCTTCCATCCTCGTTGTCGGCTTTCTTTATTTTTCAGGTAAGTATTAATATTAATTGAGGGACCATCGGAGTCGCAAGCTTTATCTGAATTTATAAAAATTTCATAGCGCATCTATGTCGCGGATTTCCAACTTCGGATTCGGCAGAATCAGACAGAATTATCAACGGCACATATACTAATATCGAAGTAGTTCCTTACCAGGTAAGCAAACTTTTTGCTAAAAAAATTAAATATAAAAATAATTAAGAGATTACAAAATAAATTGAAAATTATTTAAATATACACTTTCTTATCTGTTACATTGGTTCGAAGCCGGTAATGTTTTGATGATAATCAGAAAGTAAATTATAATAAAATCCTTATTTTGTAGCTGTCGTTTATGCTGGATGGTAAATACGCGTGCGGTGCTGCTATAATAAGCACAAATTGGGCTCTGACAGCAGCTCATTGCGTACGGGCGTAAGTGAAACAGAGACAAATTTAGAACAAAATATATTTTTTTAAACTTTTATTAAACGGACAAATGCATTTGGTATCGTAGAGGTTTGGGCTCTGAGATTACTGTACGCAGCGGAAGCTCTTTTCCCTATGAGCATGGTACCGTTCATCGCGTAATTGATTTCTTGATCCACGAATATTACGACCCACGTACTAATGACTATGATATCGCTCTCATGAAAGTATCATCTCCGTTCATTTATGATGATTGTACAAAACCTGTCAGATTACCGCCTCTCGACGGTCAAACGATTTCTAACGAGTTGTGTCTGGACTGTGGCTGGGGATACTATAAAGTAATGGCAAAGTATTAGGATGAGATATAATACAACATCAGCATGAGAAAGCTTTCCATTTTAGCTTCTTTAATATAGTATCAACTGATGCCAAGACAATTTTTTGAAAAATGTACAGAAACTGCTCAACACCTTCGTCATTCAGGAAATGTCGGATAAACTGCAATGCATTCAATTACCGTTAATAAAGAAGAGCGAGTGCATTCAAGATTATGAAGGAGCATTCACATTGACACCTCGAATGGAATGTTACGGGTTTGAAAATGGACAAGGCGACTCGTGCCAGGTAAGGCATAAGCGTATTCAAGTGATTCAATTATGTTTATTGTTTGTGTAATTATATTTATTATGTACAATCTCATATTCTTTATTTTATAATTTTGTAATTACTTTATAATTCTTTTCTTTATTTACTGCACATGTAGGGTGATTCTGGTTCACCATTAGTTAATAAGGACAATATTGTACTCGGCATAACTTCGCTTGGCCGTGGCTGTGCCCAGAAACATTCGCCCGGTGTGTACACGAACGTCACGGCTCTTCGAGGTTGGATTTGGGATAATATTGGAATATAAAGAGAGTTTTGTAAGCACATCGTTGCAAACGATATGCATTAAAATATAATTGTAATTAAATTAATATAACAGTTATACATAATATATGTGTCTGCTTGTGTCAATCAATAATCAAAACATTTTAGTTTATAATTAAAATACTGCGCTATCAAACGCTCGGTATGATAATATGAACTTGATTCGTGCTAAGCACTTGACAGTCGCTTAGCATCGTGAAAAATCACAAAATTGATCGTTATAACTCCGGCAGGGTCACTTCGACGTTTTGTCCGTTGTCGGAAATAACGAATCTGGAATCCTTGTAGCGTAATAAATTACGATCTCGCTGTTGTGCCCACTCAGTGTAACCAAGTTTGTAAAATAGCGGTAAGCGGTCGACTCCAGCAACGATCGCTAATGAATCGTTATACTCCCATTGGCTGTCCATTAACTTATGCGCGTGTTTCTTTCGGAGAGTTTTACAAGCGGAGTCTTCCAGCATCTCCGACTTTACGGGCAACACTGCATGTCCTTCCAGCAAAGCCAAAAAGTACTGCACCTGAAAAAATTAAAGGAAACATTAATGCGATAGAAACGAGTCTACAAGTAGACAATCGTAACTATCGCGTGATGGAGTTAAGCAAACCGTAGTTTTGCGAGTACTCATACTTTTATGCTCATTCGCGCTATCGTACTTGGAGGAAAAATAAGCGTGTCCACATCGAACAAAACGAAAACAGTTATCGAAATCGTAATTATATTATAGGAAATATGGAAAAGTTGCAAAGTTTATAATGCATATCTCGTGCTTGGACCCGGCGGCGTTATAATCGGATAGACATTATTTACGAACAAAGTTACGCGCCGCATCGTGCAGCGATTACCAAGTTACCGCACGGAATCAATTATCGCTCTGAATAGCATAAATTAATTACCTGCATGTGAAACATGGGAAACGGCAGGACAATCGTGGGTATGCCGACAATACACATCGTCGAATGCTCGATGTTAACGAGATGTTTATAGAGCGGTGACACGTAATTGTCGTCCACGTGTATACCGCAGTTCTCGTCCAAGAACGGGAAGCTATACTTGTAACCGGTACAGCAAATGAAAGCGTCGACGGCCTCGACGGTGGTCGCATCCCGCAGATAAAACGTACTTTCATGTACGCACACGACACCCATGACTTGTTCCAGGTTTTCTGGCAGAGGACCCGCCCGTCTGAAACGTAAAGTAAAAAGTTGAAAAAATTTATCTTGGATTGTACTTTATATATCTGTTTTTATAAATGTATAATTTTCAAATTAATCGAAGAAATCGATTAATCGGGAAATCTTCGATTAATTTGAACTCGTAATTAAGAGTACAGTTAATCACTCACTTTTTGTAATTGGAGCTTACGTACACGCGAGTTGCGTAATTGGATAATTCTAACGCAATGTCCGTACCAGATGAAGCGGCACCCAGCACCAGCACAGTTTTTCCGGAAAATACGTCCGGTTTCCTGTAGGAGTGACTGTGCAATACCGTACCTGAGAAAGTCTCTATGCCGGCTATGCTCGGTATGTTAGGTTCGAAGTAATGTCTGCGAAGGATTGGAAGAATGTTTATGCATTTATTTGCGTAAAGTTACATGTACTTGATAATGTTCGATCAAAAGAGCAAATTATCAATTCTCTGGTAACTTCTTACCCATTGCAGACCATTACCGCATCGAAATATCCCAGTTCCGTTTCACCGGTTTTTAATTTTTTCACTTCCACTAACCATATATCTTGACCATTGCTTGATGTTTCAACTTTGACGTGTTCAACATTCGTCTCGAACTGAAGAATAGAAATTAATTAATTAGATAAGAACAAGTGATGTGTTTTTACGTAATTTTAATTTTAATTTTGATATAGTTACTTGAATATATCGATTAATGTCGAAATGTGTGGCGTAATCTTTAAGATAGTTCAAAATCTCCTGATGACCCAAGCAACTCGGCTGTTGCGCATGCATCATTATATAATCCGGAAAATTCATAATCTGCACGGGTAAATTTGTTCTATACAAAAAAAAGGAAACGAAAAACAAACTGTTACAATATATTATTATATATTTAGCAAGCAAATTATTTTATAATGCAACATAAAAAATTAATTAATTCATTTATTCATTCCTGTTCTATTGGGTTGGCCAAAAAGTAATTGCGTTTTTTTCCAATAGATGGACATACATGTCTTGAAATGTAACTAACTTCATTCTAAACCGCAAATTCATTATGTAGGTTAACAACTCACAGTTCAAGCTTGTTTTACAAAAAGAAAGTACACGATTTCGTTAACAATTGTTTCTTTACCGTCGATTTCAAAATGGAAAATCAAAAAGAACATTTTCGTCATATTTTGTTTTATTACTTCCGAAAGGGGAAAAACGCTGTGCAAGCTCATAAAAAGTTATCTGATGTATATGGCGAAGATGCTTTAAAACTGCGGCAGTGTCAAAATTCGTTTACTAAATTTCGATCTGGAGATTTTAATGTGAAAGATGCACCACGCTCAGGAAGGCCAATCGAAATTGATGATGACAAAATAAAGGCACTGATCGATTCCAATCGGCGTTTAACGACACGAGAGATTGCTGAGAATCTTAACATATCGAAATCGAGTGTTGAAAACCATTTAAAATGACTTGGATACATTAGTAAGCTCGATATTTGGGGGTACCACATGAGTTCAAAGAAATTCATCTCACTAAGCGTATTGACATCTGCGATTCTCTTTTGAAACGTGAGGAAAATGATCTATTTTTGAAACGTATGATAACAGGCGACGAAAAATGGATCGTCTACAACAACGTCAAACGAAAAAGATGGTGGAGCAAGCGTGATGAACCTGCTCAAAGCACTTGAAAAGCAGATATTCACCAAAGAAAGATTATGCTGTCAGTCTGGTGGGACTTTAAAGGTATTGCGTATTTTGAGCTGCTTGCAAGGAATCAAACCATTAATTCAGACGTATACTGTCGTCAACTGGATAAATTAAATGATGCCATCAAACAGAAACGTTCAGAATTGGTGAATCGCAAAGGTGTTGTGTTTCACCATGATAACGCTAGACCACGTACAAGTTTGGTCACTCGTGAAAAATTGTTGCAGCTTGGATGGGATGTGTTACCATGATGTTACCACATCCACCATATTCGCCAGACCTGGCACCATCAGATTACCATTTGTTTCGTTCTTTGCAAAACGCCTTGAATGGTAAAACCTTTACTGCTGATGAGGATATCAAATCGTTCTTGGAATTGTTTTTTGCTGAAAAAGATAAGAACTTTTTTGAGCGCGGAATCATGAAGTTGCCTGAAACATTTTTCAAAAGATAATCAAACAAAATGAACAATATATTGTTTAATAAAGTTTTTGTTTCCCATGAAAAATTCGCCTTTTATTTATATAAAAAAAAACGCAATTACTTTTTGGCCAACCCAATAATTACTAGGTACAAGTACAAGTCTGACTTTAAGGTTTTTACGGCTATTACTTATGTCAGTACTGATGGCTTCCGGATAGATACCGCGTTCCATGACAACTTGGACGTTTCGCAGACATTGCAGTCCGCATCATCAGAGCTAAGTCGGCTAAGCTCCGATACTGAGCTCCCTTGGTTTGCGATAGTCCTTATACATCCACATTAATTAATCGATTAATCGATTCGATCAACGTTTCCCTCTTTCGAGTTCCAGAAAAGATTCTTCTTCAAGTTTTCGTTAAATTTCATTCGGGTTTGTTTTAATGCTTTTTTGTCTGATGTATTAATGCGAGAGTGTTTTTTATGTTCGAATCGGGGTGGAGGGTTTCAATTAAAAATTAATTAATTAAATATTAAATAATTAAAAATTAATTGAAACCCTCCACTCCAATTCGAACATAAAAGTAATGCGATAGTGCTTTTTATGTTCGAATCGGGAAGCCATCAGTACTGATACAATTATTTAAGTATAATAATTTAAGTATAATAATTTTGTTTGACGAAATATTATTTCATATTTATCAAAACCGTTGATAAAATTCCTGCGATTAATTTTTAGGTCAAAATTTAGATGTTACATATAATAGGAAAACTCGCTAACTTACAACTATTGTTACAGCAAAAAGAACCAACAAGCTCAAACCTCATATTTTTATACATGCTGGAGTGAATCGGCAAGCCATTTTCATCGAGGCCAACTTGCTCCTTGTACACCCATGTGCCTCCTACCTCGTTCGTTTGCTCATAGACGGTCACTTCGAATTTTGCGTTTGCCGCCAAATGCCTGGCAGCACACAGACCAGCTGCGCCAGCACCAATCACGCACACCTTCTTCTTTTCTTGATCCGCCATTTTCGTCGAGATCGCGTGCCACCAAAACGATTATTAATTCGAGATCTTCGATCTCCCGCTTGGCTTCCGGGCAAGAGCTTCAACAAATGTTTCTTATTAATGTAAATGATCTCTGACGGCGCGTTTCGATTGACGTTGAGAAATATATAGCGATAATTTCAGTTCTCTTACGTGCACCTGCTGTACGGCTCGTCGGTCGTGCAGCGCACGTTTCTAATGGACAAGCGATACTGACGAGTGATTTGTACGGCCCGTTACGCGACAAGGAAGGTCAACCACGGGTAAAGCAGGACTTTAATAATCTTCGAATAAATATTTTTCTATGCTTTACGGTAGACAGATGGAATAGCGATTTTAAAATGTAATGTTGCAAAATTCGATACGAGTATGTCGGTGCAAAGTTTTGATTTTTGAGCGACGGCGATTTGGGACTTGTGCTATTCTTCAGCGATGCCTTCTCTTTTTATATTTTACGCGAATTCGCGCGAAACGGAAAAAATAAGAAACCACAAGTTGATATGTGGTTTTTATTATACTTTTAGATCTACTCGTCTGCTATCTTCGTGGTTTGATAGCGCGACAGATAAACGGGTGTCATAATATCACGTTGTGCGATTTCGATACTCTTACGATAAGAATTTATCAACAGTCATACACTCGCGATGTCAGACAATGCATTACCGAACAATATTATTCACAATAAATTTTTTAATAATCTTTCCCGAGTTTTTGTACTTTCAGCAGAAAATTTATTTGTCTGATCGTTGAGACTTTATTGTAGAAATTTTTAAATAAATTATTAAAGTTGTTAGCTCATACCTGGTCAAATTTTATTTTGACATGTATTATATATATTAAACGCTTTAAACATTTCTGCTTGTTTAATTTGTTCAAGCAAATTTATATGTTTCTCAGATATTTTTTGTATGTCGTCTTTACGTACAATCTATATGTACATACGTGATTGATAAAATATTACGAAAGACTCGCAGCTGTAGGTAAGTTCTGAGTCGTAGCAGATGGAATCAGCAGATCCAAAGATAATTTACGAATACTGATATAACCGATTGTCGTTGTCTAAGTATATTATAGCTCGATAAAAACATCCATTATTACTTACCATTAAAAAACTCTTTTCTACATATTTCAAAATTTGAACGATGACTCAACTGATTAGAAATTTTCCATAATTTCATACTTTTGCGTACATTTTTATATAATTTGTATTAGGATTTAATATTATCTCCGGAACCTGATACTTTTGTTTCGTCTACATTAAAATTTAATACAAAGTTGACTTGCAGTATACATATTTAATTATAAAGCGTAATTATTATGTACAAATATAAGGATATTTTTATTTCAGTAATAAATAACGTTTAATTATACAGAGTTGGAACTAGATATTGGCACTAAATAACGGGTCGATGAACAATGATAATTATTCAATTAAATCACTTTATCGCAAAAACTCTTTCCAAAAAATATATTATTATATAATAATAACCAACCGACCAGCGGTTAGATTCACTTGCTTCGGAAAATAAAATCATTATTTAAAAAATTTATAATTTTAGTATTTCAAATATAAGCGATTGATTTCTCAATTACTGATATTTCATTGCGTTCTTCTTGATCTATAAAATAGTTTTGACTCAATTTTTACAGGATAAGTTATTGTCTAAACATATTCTCAAGTCGTCTATCCCTAAACTCTCCTTATTGTTGTTGTGTGAAAGAATGTTACTCTCATCAACGGTTTCAACGTTCTGTTCTGTTCTGTCACTTAAGTAAGGTTCTTCAGCAACTTGGTTTTTAGAACACTTCACTAGATCACTATCATTATTAATAGGATATCTGTGAGAAAGATCGCTGTCCGAAGAACTCTTATTTTTGTCGATATCCCGAATATTGTTGTTTCTACTAATAGGTGTTTCGACAATATGATGTTCAACACATTCCTCTGGAACAACAAAAGTATTGAAGCCATTTATCATGTTCTTTCGCGATAGATCGCTCTCTGAGGAACTGTTGTTTTCTCTTTCCACGATTTCGTCATCCTTCGACACGTTCACAAGCAAATGAGGCTTCCTAGGGTTGATATCTGGACTTTCTTCGCAAAATCCTGATTCGGGCGAAACTGGTGAAACTGGCAGGCGAATGTCGTTAGGATAAACTTTACGTTGTATCATTATTTTTGCGAGATTTAACGGAGTTTTCCTCGTGATCTTCTCGTTCTCGAAACTCACGTTATTATGCTGTTTTGGCGTAATTTTCGTCTGACTAATGCCATTTTCTCGTCGAAGATCGTAATTCAGTCGCTGACGAAACATTGGGTTGTTATTTGAGTGATCTAACGGCATCAGGAAGTACTTTCCGATTTTCTTGAAGGACTTTGGACCTGCCTCCATCATCTTGACGTTTTTCATATTGTTGATCGCGTTCTCTCTGGATTCTCTGAAGGATCTTCGATTGTCAGTCACGAAGGGATCACCCACGCTGAGACTTCTGTTGAACGCCTTTAAATGATATTGCTTCTCATTAGAATTACACTCTTTTGAAGGCTTCTGCTTCCTGTTCATGAAAATATTATCTTGCACAAATTGCTGGTCTTGCCTTACTGACGCGATCAGCTGACACCTCTTGTCATGCAGTCTTAATCTTTTTTCTAAGCATACTTCATAATCTTTCCTTGCAAATTCGTCATTTTTCGTCTTGCATTCTTTTTCGGGATCGTGTACAGTATGTCTGATTTGATGTCTAATATCCCTGCGATTTTCTTGAACTTTTATGAGAGGAAGGTCCTCTCGTTCGTAGAATTTAGGATAGGTATTTTTTACGGCATTGCTGTTTTCTTCGTCCAGTCTGACTAGTTTTCTTTCTAAGAGTCCTTCCTCCTCTTCTTCTTCGTAAACGATTTCCTGGCTGTTCTTCACAATCTCCCTATTCACTGCTTCCGGCAGTTGTTGCAGTTCTACGTCTTCCATCACCTGAATGGCGTCAGGATCGAAATCGAACATTTCGGATTGTTCGATGTTCTCGAGTTGGTTTGCGGATGAGATACAGTTTGGAAATGTGCAGCCATTTCGCCAGCGGTACTCGTTCTCTACGCTGTTGTGGCTGTTTGAGCTGTCCAGAGGCGTGAGAGGCAATCGTAGGCAACACTGATTAATCCGACGATAATTGCACGCACATTGCCTCTCTATCAAATGTTCCTCGTCGATCAAAACACCTGCAAGCAGTCTACGACTTAGATACTCTTCGAGCTCGACTGAGAATTTGTGGCCGCTTAATTAGTAGTACCATTTTTGTTTAATCTTACGGCATGCTGAAGACAATTTTTCCATACATTCAGAACAAAAGCTTTTAAAGAGTCCAATGTCCAATATACAATAATTTAATGAAAGAACATAAGAAAAAGTTGAAATGGACAGATAAAATGTTACATTTTTTAGATTATACAGTTGTATTTTACACCGTCTGCATTCAAAGTAAATATATAATTAGAGAAATTAGAGCAGAGCATTGCCCACACACCCAGAAGTTTCACGACCGGAAACCCGAATCGTTAAGACAGTTAGGTGGTAATCCAAAATTATTCCATTTATACAATACATGGATTACACATTAAAAATTAAAGTTAAAATTCAATGAAAAATGCAGTCTCATTCTCCCCAATGCGTAAACCGATATGAGATTCATGGACATCACAACCAAGCTCAACAAGAATTCTAAAAGAAAGGTTTGAACAACCTGTTCTTTTTTCAAATGGAGAATGGAATTTGTGCCTTTTAAATAAATTTCTTCAAAATCGATACGTCATTTGACGTATGATCGAGACGCAGCTTATCTCGTTGCAATTCTGATAAAATGTGAAGAAGTGAAGTGTCATCGTCAGATTGTGTCTTCGTTATTTGCTTCCTTTAATTTTATTACTATTTTTTTCCCTTCTTCTTCTTCGTCTTCTTTGTTTTTATTGCGCTTCTTTTCTCTCGTCGCTTTCCTTTTCTAGCCTAGGGAAACGGAGTCATCGTACTTCAGGACAATCGTCGATAGATGGAATATCGATCTGTAGTTTGGAGGGTCTCTGGGAGGAGGAGTGACCTTGATGAATGAGGAAGCCTGCGTTGTCGGCTTGGCAGAGCGTGTTGAGCACGATCGGGACACTCTTCGGTTCGCTAGATACTTTCCTCAGGCCTCCATCTGCAGTATAGCCGGCACCAGACAGTCAGACAAGGACAAGGACAGATATGACAAGACAACAACGAGCTACATGCGAAACTGCAGCGTTTAGCTTCAACGAGTAATTAGCATCAAACTGAGAATTAATGTGCTTTGACTCCGCTCAAGCTCACAATGTTAACATGCTTGTTGGTAACTACGCACAATGTTAGTCTTCTTCATCACGATTTGTACTAACATAGATGATTTTAAATACAAAAATTAATGATATAATGATAACGTTAGGTGATTTGTGCAAAGCAAATTTTTCCTAAACTAAACGGAAACATCTGGATGCGTAAGATACGAAGTAAGCATTGTTAAAAAACCACTACTAAATGATAAACGTTACTAGATAGCCATCTCTAAAGTTATTATCAAGAGAAGTACAAATGTTCCGGCACTAAATTTGGTAGAGATAACAATTTTAAACAGACAACGTTGCATTGATATAGAAAGCGCTATTATTTAATCAAATTAATCTTCTTAATTATTAAATCAATACATTATCAAGGAATTATCACATATTAAAAATATATCAATTGTAAAAGATTGACAGATTGACTGTAGATATTAAGATTATGCGATAAGATAAGGCGCGGAGATAAGGTTTTTTTTATGCCTTAATATCTTAATACTCGTATTTTAATGAATCAAAAATCAATTTTACATTAACATTATATTATTAGCACAAAGTCAATTCTAAATTTCATCAGTAAAACATTTGTACTTCTCCTCGTCAGGTTTTCAATCAACTCTTGATTTAAAAAGGTTCCTGCGTATAATTTTTGTAAAAGAAAATTATATCATTTTAATACAAAAAATTACTAAATATTAATTTCGCAAATAATATTTAATGTATCTGAAAAGATTCATATTTAGTGTTTAAAAGTTCCACATTTGAGACATTTCGCGTGCACTTAATAAACCAAGAGTTAAGAGAAACATTTGTGCAATTACGTAAGGAGTTACGTGATCATTTACCGGTCGGATGACGAAGGTCATCCTGTACCCTATAGAACTCCGCGAGCTCCCTGCCCGAACACAATGGGGTGTCGACTTGAGTGGTGCTGTTGAACAGCGAGTAGTCCACCTCGTAGCCTTGTCGCTCCTTCGAGTAGCTCACCATGGAATCGAAACGATGACCCCATAGAATCTCCTGTGAGAGATAACTGGACCTGGCCTGAGTGGTTTGCCCGGTAGATTCGACTGTTCCTTCCAAGATCAGAACGATCTCAAAGCGTTCGGTTAACATATCCTCCGCGGACATGTTGTAGAAGGGTGAGGAATCGTTGATCACGTGGATGATGATGGTCGGCCAGATGAAGAACAAGTCACCGTTTTCCCCGTCGGTGCCCACGACCAATTCTTGCTGATGATGAGACAGGATCTCACCTTCCTTGGTCGTCCTGTTGCGGATCAACTGGGCGCGCACGCTCGCGCCGATGATGTGACTCTTCCGCATATCGCCCACCCGGAACATGAGACAGAGCTCGCCGTCCCGTTGGCAGATCACGGCGTTTCGCGAGAACAGTAGGGTCTGCGTGCGTTGTTTTGGCCTCGTCATCTTGGCGAACACGATGCCCACCTGTGACATTATCAATTCCATAAAACTGAAAGTTTTGACACCACCTCAATATTAGTCTCGATCTGGCATTTTCACCGTGATTACTCACCATGAAGGCCTGGATTATAACACCAGAGATACTCTGAATACACATGACGAATATGGCCTCGGGGCATTCCTCGGTAGTGGAACGGAAGCCATATCCGATGGTATGCTGAGTTTCGATGCTGAAGAGGAAGCAGCTAGTGAAGCTGAAGATGTTATAGACGCATGGAGTCCAGTTGTTCTCCACCTGGACGGGCGGCATATGGCTTTCCTCGAAATCACCGTGAGTGAAAGCGATCAACCACCAGATCACCGCGAAGGCCAGCCAGGTCAGGAAGAAGCTCATGATGAAGCATAGCAGTGTCCAACGCCATTGCGTGTCTACCAAGGTCGTGAAGATATCTTGCAGGAAGCGCAGCGATCGTCGGGAGATGCGTGACTGCAGTACGTTGCAATCGCCATTCTTCAGGACGGCGCGACGGCGTAGCTTCGGCGTTGGTCCAGCCCGGTATCGGCTCCTGAAACACGGATGCGTGACTCTCGTCAATTAAAGCAGTTTTCAATTCAGTTGCAACGACATCATTATTTCCTTGGGAGGTGAAAGATTTGATCTATAGAAGTGAAAGGTTGGATCTACGGTTTTGCCTGAGATTTTAAGTTACTTGGTGACACGTTCCAGTCCATGAAGAGATTCAATGCACTTTCTGACGCACAGAACCGCCGAATTGACGCGCATGATCGCGCGAAAGCTTCGAGGTTCTCCGTATCAAAATTCTTTGGTTGAACTCTTGAGGAATCGCTAAGAAATATGTATATACATTCACAATCTCACGTAAAATGATCATCTGCGCGTTTGAGTGCTTCTGCGACGCAACGTTTGCGAGAAACGTTGCGATCCACGTCTTAAAATGCAAAACCGGTGCGCAATCACCAAGGTCGCGGCTTTTGTAGACTCGTAACGTTATATATGTGTAACACCACAGGATAGGATTTGAATAACAAATCCCGAAGACACAAATCATGACCTGTCCGATTGTTGGGCGTGCACTCACATGGTAGCAATAATTAGCGTAAATAATCACGCATTATTATGCTAAAGATGATTATTAAGTTAAGTTTTGTGCAGCAAAAATCTGAAAATGTGCGATTAGAATTTCTGGTATGCAACGAAAATTATGAAAATTATGTTATTTAAAATTATAAAATTAGATCATTTACTCTATACAATTAACAATCAGATCCAACTTCGTGACTTGGTTTATCGAACATGTACCGAAAACATCTGTGTTTGCCTTCTCTCTTCACTCACCACGGATCTCTGCGCATTGTTCGTCATTGTTGCCGTACTTTGACATGACGAAACCAGAGCGTCGTAAAAGTGTTTCAGGTCAAAGGTCCCGATCCGCCTCGTTATTGTTATGTGTTATCCGCCAATATATTTTGCCCGACGCCGTACTAATTGTGCTAATTACATCTGGACACGTTATCACACTGAATTCCCACATGAATTGAGATTTATGTCACATTTATGTCTTCACGTAGAAATACGTATCGTACGCGATTTCCTGATAAAGTAATGACATTTCTAGGAATCGATTACAAGCACATCCGTCTCGATACAGCCAAAGTCATCGCACTTGATATCCACGTAAAAAGTACACGGGTTACTCGTATGTATTAATCTCTGTAACGAACGGTGTTGTGCATTAATTTTTATGAAAAATTCGCGCACATTAGGAGCACACATCAGGAGGTATTAAAGCAGACGAGCTGTGGCCGAAGGCTCGTTGTTATTTGCGTGAGATATCATCGTCAGCGATTCAACTACTGCCGAGAAGACTCACGGCCTCCCTTTTGCTGGCGCACACAAAAAGGAAGTCGCCATTTTGACTTTGAACGATAACCGAGTAGCTGTTATCTACCAATTTACTTATTGCCACGCGTTAATCACGGGTCAGTGGCGGTAGTCTTCGTTTCCGTCTGCTTCCCCGGGTCGATGATACCTCGATCAGCTGATCGGATGAATTACTTTTGATATTAGTTTATTATTAACGGAAAGCTATGAACGGAATTCGTTTGAAATAATTAATCGATATATGCCAGGGACTTTGTTGATCACGAGAGAATGATTCATTGATTGTTGATGCGGATTAATCCGGAATTATCCGACAATATGAAGATAAATAACATCCAAATATACGGTTGAGCATATATCAATTTTTGTTTTACATATTTTTTAAATTGACAGATTTATTCTTCCTTAATCTCGAAGCTTTCATCACATTTGTCAAAAGATTCATTTATCAAGAATTATTGACGCAAAAAGGGGAAGGTAATTCATTATCGCTTACGTAAAATTATCTGGAATTGTCCAATGATTTATAAAGCCTTGTGTCCACAATGCTAGAAATCGCTCCGAGATCTCGATTCGAGAAAAGCTGCAAGTTGATTGGCTACATAATTCTCGGATTGAGATCTCGGACCGATTTTTAGCATCGTGGACACAAGGTTTAAGAGACAGATACATAAGATTTTATTTAGTCTTTTATAGGCGATTTACATGACCTCGAGCAATCCGTCTTTAAGACTGTCTTAGCTAGATCTTTAAGCCGTTTATCGAGCATTGTGAGACTGATAAGAACAGCAATTAAAGAATACACAAACATCAGTCACGTTGAGAATGTGAATGTGTGCAAATTCTTTGTTGGATAATCTAGGTACCCTATTTTCAAATAACTAATTACCTTATCTTGTTCTCTTTTCCTTTATTTCATTAGATTCATCATGAACTAATAGAATGTCAAATTATATTATTATTTAATTACGGATTTAATTGCTTTTTTGTTGGAAGAGATGCAATAAAATTCTCTGCACAGTTTTTACGCAAAATAGGTCAACTTATCGCTTGTACGATTGCAACGCATTCTTCAAGAATGTATCTCTCACGCATTCTTTCACGTGTTGCTGGCTGATGCGCGATGCAAAAAGTCTCCTTCTATCTATCGTACACACATCTCCGGTGATACGAACAGATATCATGAGATATATTAGCTGATCATTCGCGAACATTTCTAACGCCAAATGATTCAAATAATTAAAAAATTTCTCAATCTGACGCAGAAAAATACATTTCAAAAATGCAAAAACGCGAAAATGATTCAGGAATAGATAATCTAGACATATCATCGTTTACGATAGTTACAATGCGGTTTTTCATTTAGCTGATAATATTATTGCACAGATAAAAAAGCTCGGTTATTTTCTAGAAGTTGAAAAATGAATGTCTTATTCGCTTTACCTGCACTTCAGGGAAGAGTATGGATTCTTCGTGACTTGCATGATCATCGGTGTAGTTGGCGTGGTCGACGGGATCAGCTTTTGTTCTTCCCCGCAATCCGGCGTCAAGGATTTATCGCCCATTTTTAGGGCATTTCCATTTATACCGTTCATTCTGTTCATCCCATTTGTTTCGTTCATTTTGATTATTTAACATACGATCCCTTATCAAATTTTGAATGAATATCTTGACGGAAAAACACCCTCACGAATGTAATTTATTTAAAAAATTTCGAATAAATGTGTCGTTGTTGGTCCTTTTTGATAGTTATATCCTTGATAGTATCTTGATAAAATTTTGAATCTTCCTCGGCAGATTAGCATTTGCACACGTATTTTCATTAAATCTCTTTGTTCTCACGAAGACGTTCCAGCTATTCCAAAGATTCACCTTTTTATTCTCGATCGCCGTATCATGCAAATCTTCACTTTGAATGAAAATATCCTTAATCAGTCTTTTCATTGAATGGCACACTCGGAAAATACTGATGTCTGCAGATCTTCAGCATTTCTTCGTTTCTTCTTTTGGAGCTTTTTCTTCTTACAAAGATCCAACGATTTTTTCGGGATTTTAGAACTTTTCGAAGTCTCCGAAAGTATCGTCTTCCTTAATCTGCAACGCACTCCTTGATAAATGGATTTTCCAAGATGGTTCGACTGGTCGAATAATGCGCGCGATCAACAATGCGATCAACAATGGAGGTGAATGGAAGTGGTGGAGGATCTATCGCTGCCAGGATAGACTGTTGAACAGCTAGTGATCTACGACGTCTTATAGCGCGCGCTGACCATCGGACGCCGTTTATCGGCCGCTAACGAACGCCGTTTGTTCTTCCTGTTCTCGCGAGGAAAAAGGTGATCACTCGCGTGTCTGTTGCGTCACTCGCGTCCGATAAACAGGTGATCCTCTCGCTTTCCTTCTAGCAAAGCAAAGCTACTCCATGATTTAGCTATATCATCGCGATATACGATGTAGCTTGCAACTTGTCTGTATTTACATCTCTTGAACTTGCGTCCACAGCTTTCTTTAATTTCTCTGTTTCTTTCTTTTTGAGAACAGCAGGCTAGAGAGAGATATTTTTAGATAATATAAATTGAAGTTTGGCCAATTTATATAGCGATTGTGGGACGTACGAACATTACCAGTTTAGCAATCAATTTGCTTGATAATATTCAGATAATCGGAAATTAATATTACTTGATAATTAAAAACTCGATGATGGAAACGTCGAAATCCCATTACATCGCGAAACTGCGGAATCGAAGCGAACGATTAAGAAAAGTCGCGAGAGGATAAGAATGGCTCACAATCTACTGCGCGATTCTGGCCCGACTGACGCTCTGACGTCGCGTGCTTTTTATCAAAGTCTTGGCATCTCGTTATCAGGATCCGACTGGTTGCTGAAATTGCGCTGCTGTGCGCGAAACATGTCAAGACAGGAAACTGTCTTGTGTTTTTGAGCCAGAGAGATAGCTGAGCGGTAGGTACCACAGCAGGTACCACAAATTTATTGTCAAATTTGGATAGTTTAGTTATGTTAGCTATAATACATATATGCTATAATACATATGTACATATATTCTGTAATTTTTCCGACAATAAGAATCATGCAAACCTTGACTTTCAAGCATATGTTGCATCAACGTACAAATTTGAGACGATATCACATGTGACAGTTAGTTGACTTTCGCAGCCGGATATTTATGAACAACTACCTTTTTCGATGTTCTGCAATTATGTCATCGCGCGATAATGTCAAGACATAATTCTCGAGAGATAAATCATTACTTTGTTGCCGTTGTCGCCTAGCGCAGCTCGACTTGCTAATCTGAACTTCACATTGAAGAACTCCTAAACTTTGACCAACTTTTTTTTAAAATTGGATTGCTCAAGTTTCTTACATTACATATCACAATTGATATGTGATATAAGAAGAACAGAAATAGTTATTTAAAAAAAAGATATATGAATCTTGCTTCATAATATCGCTAATCGTTCCACAAGTTGCAAACTTACTAACTGCTCCAACATTGAAATGGCAAATAAATGTGAACCACTGAGTGTACCAACCAGCTGTTCCGTTTGGGCCTCATGCAGATGAGTCTTTCGTCGAAACACTTAATCTTTCGCTATCAAAAATCGACACAACGTCGATCTGTGCGGACTGTGTCATTATGCACTGAAAAAACTCGTGTCAGTTCGATTCTTCGATGTCTTTCGATGACCCGACTGGCTGTTTATCACGCAGCGATAACGCGAACCATTCAATTAAATTAACAAATTGCCTGGACCGACAGAGAAGGATTCGCTGCACGAATGATTTCTTTCTTTGCGACTGCAGAACCGAACTTCTCTTCAACAATCTCTTAATTCGTCTCTCAAAAGTATTATTAATTTTGTTAACTTTGTTAACTTTGTTATTTATATCTGGTCTAGTCTGTATGATTCGTCCAAAAACGTTCATAAATACTAAAGTTGTAATAAATTTCTCGTCAAATATTAAATAGATAACAAAAAGTCCTACTAAACATGTGTTAATTTTTCTTCAAAATTTTATTTTATTGAATCTACACATGATTCCGTTATTAAAAAAATTAATTATCATTTTGTTATTAAAAACAATAATAGCGTTGTTGCAATCGCAAGATACAAGCGTAGACCATACTTCTTCGGTATCACATAAGTGTTTCCACAAACAAATTTTCTCAAGCAAGATCTCTGTGTGTTTTACCAAGAAGAGGATATTTTGCTGTAATAAGAAATAATTGACACCGAACATACGCGTGGAATCCGCAATAATAGTAAAAATTCCTCTTCCCCGTATAAAATCCTCGCTTGTCGACACGCTGGCAAAATTCTATATGACGGCAATATTCAGTAAATGCTGCAAATATTAAAATGAGCCTGTCATATCGGAAATTAACGCCGCCATTAGGCGTAATTAATGCGCACCCGTGCGTTATTAACGATTTGTCCGCATTGCGTGTCGCATGTGCGTGTGCAAACGAGGTTACCGTGTGTGTTTACCCTTTACTCGCTATTCCTAACGAGTTGCCATTTATCAGAGACGTGACGTGCGACATTATCGCGACGTTATACCTGCACGTTACGCATTCGATATATACTGTATACATCTAGATGACGCTATCAAGTCTCAATTCGCTTTGCAGTTTTTTCCATTTTGAAGCATTCCTCCTTCACATTAAATCGTTACATTAAATCAGTCGCACTAGATCAATAAGATATCTCGAAGCTTTAAGATCTTGATTATTACGATTTCCTCGGTTTTTTAAATGTTTAACACAATACAATTCGCTATTGCTTCCAAAGTGTTTCTAAATTTAACGTCTCGATCACCGTCGTCTCTACGTTTCTTTATCCGGCTGCTCGAAATTATGGAGAACATTCAACAGGTGTTGAGCAGAGGCGCCGATAATCATTCGGATAAACGCGATGCGGCCGTTTTTAGCGCGGTGCTTCCGAGAGTAAATAATTCCGCGACGGACACGTGATTCTCAATGCCTTTTTAATATAGCAGAACTTTTAATACAGTTCGTTTTAAGGAAAATTTGCGGGCGATAGTAGACCGATCTAGAACATATGGATTATGTAGATCGTGTAGATCTTACCTAGTGGAGTCCTGTCGACCAATACCGCCGGCGATGCTGCTGCTCTGCGTGCTGACTCTGATAAGGGTGACGTTCCTCGCCAGATTTGAAGGCACGGAGATACCTTTTGGAAGAAGGGGTGATCCCGCCCTTGCATTCTCCAGCGATTCCCGTAGCTTCAGACCTTCCACTCTTCTCTCTTCCACCTCTTCTTCCTCCTCGATGGTTCCCGGAAGCTGAAAGAGTTTCGATGCTTCCTCCATCCTTTTCCCCCCTGCTCAAGAAGAAAATTGCCCTGATTTTGATTCCATTTCCTCTTTTTTTTTCTTGTTGGGTTCACTGAGATGGATTCTCACAATCGATTACGCATCTCGATATTTTTGATCTCTCTTGCTTCAATTTATTTAAATGGATTGTTTAATTTGCTTGATTCTTTGTTATTGATTTCTTCTTGATTCTTGATTAGTTGAGGTGTGGTGAGTTCCGTTTCTCCTCGAGATGATGAGGCACCAATCATCCAGCATCCCTCGATCTTCCTAGGTTCCGGGCCTTCGCCGATCCTGTAGAGAATGAGAAGTCGCCTTTCAGAACTAAATGTTTAATTCCGAGTACTTTCTTTATTATTTTTACATCTATATATTGGTAAATGAAAATCAGATGGTTACATAACAGTTAACAGTTAACAGTTAACATTTTTTGATATCACAAAATTGTAGATGTTACAATCAATAAATTGTCAACGCAACACATTGTTAAGATCTGATCCATCGTCGCATTTTGAAAAGAAGATAAATTATCAAAAAAGAAAAATTTTATTACCGCGGTTAATTTCTTTATACTGTTTCTCTACAAAGCCATAAACGCGGCATACCTTAAAAAATAACGGTTTTCCGTGGTTTTTCTAGCTTATGTCAAGTGCACGTACGCGCGTCGCGTTTACTACTGTTTCAGATTCACTCGCGTTCGTTCGCACGAGGTCTCATCATGGCGTTTACCTCTTTATAGCGAGAGAGCGGGGATAATATGCACGCTTTAATTACCGTAGACACATGTACAAAGCTTGTTTCAAAGATCAAAATATAATATAAAGTCAAAACAGAGTTTGTGTACAAAGCTTGTTTTACTACACGACAATATCTATAAAACTTATAATTTTATCTGTGCCTAATTGTAGATAAATTTATAAAAATAATATAAATCATAAATAAGAGCTAGAAATCACTTGTGCGTAAAAGTTTTATTGTAATTGAATTTTATAATACTGTTATTATTTATTTAATATATTGTCATCACATATGTGTAAATCTCATAATATAATGTCCTTTTATTCATATATATAAAATTTCAGATAAAATAATTATGCTGGCAATTCACATACTGTATCAAAAATAGATTTAATATCACATGCACGTAAAATGACGTGACGCTCGCGAGCAAACGCGCACGTCTCTTCGCGTTTCGCATGTTTCCTCGCGCGCCGGAAACAGATCCCGACGGGCACGCGAGGGCACATAAAAGCCTCTATTAACCCTAAATGGATTTGCGGATCCATAGATCCTCCACATTTGCGTGTGTCAATCAAGTTCGAGTCTCGAACAAGAGATGCTATATAACCGCCTCGCATTTCAACCACATTATTCTTTTGAAAACTTTTCTGGCTGATTTGCGGTCGATTCTTTGCGATTAAATTTGTTTATATAATTCCCCCGAAGGGGAATTAATATTTTATTACGTGCATTTTTAATATTACACAGAGAGAGAGAGAGAGAGAGAGAGAAAGGAAGGGAGACGTGGGTCTGAATAATATTATGGAAGAAATTTAGAGACATTGAAGCGTCTTCTTAATTTTTCCAGGACTCAAAATGATTATTGAATAACAATGAAGCTTTAATTATCATTACAAAAAAATCGAGTCCGTGCATTTTTCTAATCAGAAAATACTATTTCTAGAATCCCGGGGCTACCACTTTTCGCCTCAATGTATTCGTTGTGCTTCTCACTTTGAAACATTTTGTTTACATCTTCATTTGCACACCTCGACGAATTTTGCGCATGTTCACAGTGATTCACGTCTAAACGGAATCATCGGACGTTATTTCTTGTCAGTGCTGACGGCGAGGGTTTCTCGAGGAATCCGCGAATTTTCTTCTGTCTATAACACCGCCGCGAAACAAAAACGCCAGATATTTTGCTGACAAGAAAATACGCGCGCTCGACGATCAAGCGTTTCGCGAAACTGCGAGCTAGCTCGCATCGATGGCAAGACGCGCATCAACGGGCTTTTTCGATGACGTAAGCCGACTTGATCTGTCCCCTCTCCTTTCTTTCTCATTTCATCTTATTTCTCTCTCTCTTTCTTTCGAAACAGTCTTCTGCTACCTCTGGCTCATCCATGAGATTGAGACTCGACACGAAAGTTCCGTGTATTCGCGATCGAATCCGCGAGATCACGATCACGTTCCTCTATGAGCATTTTACGGAATATCACAGTCGCACTGCCCAAAATATTTGAGAAACGCATATACATTCTGTATTTTGAGTTGCGTCTAAATAATTTCTTTTCCTACGCACAGCTGGAATTATTTTAAGAAACATCTGCGATCGAGATGTTACAATATATAATTAATTTAACATATTGCACACACGACGATGATGAATTAAATATAGGCAAGCCCGCTGACAAGCCTTAACTTGCTAATTCTTTCACATTGCTAATTAACCACTACGATTGGATCTAATTACGCCCGCACACGTCTACGCCGATGTAATCGCAATTATTATGCCATTCATCGACATGCTGCGGCGAGCGTGATGCTCCCTTCATCCTCAATAATCTTTTAAATTTCGAGGCAAAAATCTTGCAACAATCAGTTATTTTATTACAAATTTTAATTGTAACGCAATTACATTATAAATTAAATTAATGCAAATCTCCACTATTTCCTGAATATCATGTTTGCATAAAGACAAAGCAAATAAGGCATTTTACCAGGGCTCATAAAATAAAAAATATATTACTGTTATTAATGTAGTATAATATGTGTAAAGATAAATAAAGGAAAATCCGATTCAATTGTCACGTAATTCGCGTTGGAACTACTGTTCAGTATCTCCGTAGGCGAGATCCGGTTCGTCGGTGAATGCGAGTGCGACATTGCCTCTCTCGATGACAATGGCCGTCGTCTAGGATGACAATCGTCGTGTTAAGAATGGAAAAAGCGTATCACCTTGCAAATTGCGGACACTCCGCCGTCTATCCGTCTGTCCTCGGTCTGATATGCAGATTACTCAGCACTGCCGCGTCGTGAATCGCGACTCGCATCCGCGAAGCTATTTATAGTCCGCGAAAACGTTCCGCAGTCGATCTTATGGATGAAGGAAGAGCTGAGGAGGAAAGTTGGGTCATAACATTAATTATTTATAATTCGCGTATAAAAATTATAAAAAAATAAAAGATAAATATAATTAAAAGATGAAATTTTAAATCGCATTATAAGAGTGTTCCTTTTAATCGAGGATTATTTCTTTAAGCTTTAGTTTTGTCAGTTTAATCTGCCGATAAATCTCTCTTTCTTTATAGCCTCGCGGAGTCCATTGAGAGTCTGCATGTGTTCTCACGTTTTAAGTATAACTCTAAAACGAGCCGAATTCGAGCAAGGAAGGTAGTCTAAATTGTCCTAACTGGGACATAAAGACGTCACGCAGTGCATTCGTGCGACTTAAGTTCCTCTAACTACGCAGCATCCGGGCCTTAACGATTAAAGAGTGACCAAGCGGGGCGTTCTCACTCTGTCCTTGTATTCGATGTGATACTTCCTGACTCACGGAGCAGTAATCCGTCCGTGTTTAAATCCTTCCTTAAGTTCAACAGTTTGTATATTCCAGTTTCGTATCCCAAAAAATATAGGCAAAACTTCTTCAACAACCAAGTTAGAACATCAAGAATTGAAAGAATAAATTCGAGATATATAATATATACTCGAATTTATAACTATAATAAATACTCGAGACATAACTATTAATCTTTTTCAATTATTGAAAAATCAAAATATTATGAAAAATTAAAAATGAATAAATGTGGCTGGATGAGAGAGATTAATATTAAATAAAATGTAAATTCAACAAAATAAACTCGTACAGTAAATGGCTAAATTACGCGAAAAGTATTCGTCATTGCCAAGACTCTGAATTTAGGTCATGAATAACTTCGGAAGCACTCAAGATTTATCGGGCATACGAATTCTGAATACTTGCCGTCAACGTGGAGGCTGGCTGAAGGGCAGTTGAACAGATGGAGAAGAACTGATCGTATGTACCGGGGGTCAGATAGAAGATAAGCGGAATGAGCTTAGTGCCGGGAAGTGCCCTCATTATCACGCCAGTCAATTTTTTAATCTTAGCGCGCGTTTAGCATGCTCGTCACCACGTGTGACATGACACTGCGATTCTCACTGCGCGGTATCAAAGCATATGTTATAGCACGGCGCAAGAATATCTTTTTATACTTATAATTAATTTTTAACTCGCAATAGTTGTTACCATAATTCACTGAAAGACAGCATGTCTTTCTTGTTTTTCTAATTTCTTTGTATTTTTTGCTGAAATAAAATTAATAAAATTTATTATTTATCAAAATATAAAATTTAGAATCTCGTTTCTTTTGTATTATAGTATTTTATTGCAATCTTGTCATATCATTTTCTTCTTCCATCCCTGATGTATAGCTGATATTGATATAAATTCTTTACTATATGTATAATTAACTCCATTATTTTCTAAAATGCTTATAGAGAATGCCTTTTCTTTCTTTAAAATATTTAATTTTATAGAGTCGTATATAAAACGAGATTGTACAAGAAAGTATTATAATAAATATTTAACAAAATTATAATACTTACCTATGCTTATTCGGATATAGTTGTATTTTGGGAATGATGACGATTCGCGAATGTTTCTTCTTCGAGAATAAAACTTGTCTTTCTGGGAACATCCTTGAGCTTGTAATCATCGCTTAAACTGGATCTTCTAATTATAGTAGAAGGATGCTGCATCTGCGAAGAATCTGCACTTCTCTGGCTGTTTTTAGGAAATCAAATTATATTAAATCCCTCATTATAGATGCAAACTTCTGCTACATTGAAAAGAAAATAATATATTTTTTTAATTTTTCTGAAAGAAGATACTGCTATTTTAACGAACCTGTTACTCGCGTTGCTTTTGCAAGGTGATTTTCTCGAATCGCCATCTTCAGCTTCTCCTATAATTGATCTGGAATTTGATCTTGTTTCTTCGCCTCTTCTCGAATTTAACGTCGTTTTCGATCCAGTTTGTTGTATCGTGTTCTTTCCGTTTTGTTTTCTGTTCCTCCTCAAAGTCGCATTGATATCTTGTAGAACGCGATCGTAGTCTTCTTGATCTTTCGACCTCTCAACATGTTCCTCTATTGTTGTCTAGCAAAAAAGATGTCAATTATAATTTATGCATTATACATTCGTATACATATTATTTTTATCAACACAAGCACAAAAAAACGAAGGAATAATAATATGAAGTATTATTATATATGTGTATATCTGCACAATAAGCTTATTCTGAATAACTCAGCGTATTACATGTGCACCTCATTTTGCGCGTAAAAAGATGATGGCGCGTCGAGTGGCATGTTGATGCTTTCTCGTCTACAGGAACCGTCTGGTCCGGTGACCATCACCGGAATTGGATTCGGAGGTGTCGGCATTGCCGGAAGCATTACCGGCACTTGCATGTGTAATCCACCGGTTGAGGATTCTAAACTAGACCCAGAAGTCGTCGTTAGGGAACTACTACTCGAGGCTTCGCGATATCCCGGAAATGCACTTGAACTAGGACGTTCTAAAACATCAATTAATAATAATTATATGTAATTATTTTATATAAGTAATTATATGTAATATGATTAATTTGTAATAATTTAGATGAAAAAATAAAATAGATGTCAATCCTATTTTATCTACTTCAAATACACATTCTTATTTTCTACTTACACTTTATTCAATTATACAATTATAAAGAGGGAACATAAATGAACTTAAAGGTAGTAAATTCCAATAATAACAGAGAATAATCAATCATTTACCTGCTTTTACGCGATGCATTGTTCGAATGCGATCAAGATCAGCAGCAGAGCAAAGTGGAGTGTCTACTTCATACGTGTTGTTGAAGAGGCTGTAGTTCACTTCATACTCGCCAGTTTCCTTTCGAAAGGTAATAATTGGTTGGAATCGATGACCCCATAGAATTTCCGATGGCAGATACGAGCTCCTCGCCTGCGTTGTCATGCCGGTGGATTCGATCACCCCTGTCGACATTAATGGTGATGTCAATCATCGCTACTTTTCGATAATTTAAATATCATTAATATAACGCTTCTACCTTCCAATATAACGACAATTTCGAAGCGTTCCCGCAACATGTCACTAGCCGATATCCTGTAGAGCGGTGAATATTTGTCGATCTTGTGAACGATCGTGGTAGGCCAAATAAAGAAAATCTTGTCCTCTTCACCGTCACCTCCCACCTTCAGTTCTGTCTGGAAGAACGGCAACAGCTCACCTTCCTTCGTGACCTGAAACGCACACCTACGCGTTAACGAAATTACGTCGTAATTTCTTATTTCAGAAGAGACAATCGTTCTCGCCATAATATATAATGTGGCTTCAATCAAGCTTGTAGAAGCATCTTTTCTTCTAACGTGACAAAGCAGTACAATTTGCAAAAATGCACAGCTAAAATCTCTTCTTTTTTGTTCATAAAGATGAAAATATAAAATAATTACTGTTCTCCACCTTTCTCTTGATCATCTGGGCGCGAACGTGAGCCTCGATGATGTGGCTCTTGCGCATGTCGCCGACGCGGAACATGAGGCAGGGCTGGTCATCTCGTTGACAGATGACAGCGTTACGCGAGAAGAGGAGGGTCTGCGTGCGTTTCTTGGGGCGTGACAGCTTTGCGAACACGATGCCGACCATGAACGCCTGTAGGATCACCCCTGTCATTGACTGGATGCACATCGTAAAAATTGCCTCTGGGCACTCGTCCGTCGTGTGCTTCGCTCCGTATCTATATTATATATAGATATATTCACACATATCTTTATTAAGAACTGATAATGTTTATGGTAATTATGATAGAAGGGGATGGAAGATAATAATTCGGATAATTGTAATAATCATCCGATTTATTTACCCGATTGTGTGCTGCGTTTCAACGGAGAAGAGGAAACAACTAGTGAAGCTGCGGATCTCCATGACGCAGGGGGTAAAGGTGAGATTGTTGTAATTTTGAGGATCGAGATCGCCATGGCTGTACGCGATTAGCCACCATATCAGCGCAAACCCCAGCCAGGATAATAAAAAATGCATAGAGAACACTAAGAGCGTCCATCGCCACTGTGCGTCCACTAGAGTCGTAAAAATATCCTGCAAATGAATCAATTACTGGAATTCTTGTCAGTCGGCTATTTTACGACAGTTTTTCTAAGTACTTCATCTTTGCTTGTCTTTAATTTTACTGCTGACATATTGCAAAAGAGATTCACCTGAAGATACCGACGGCGCCGTTTGGCGACATTTCCCTGTACGACGTTGCAGTCGCCGTGCTTAAAGACGACTCTTTTGCGGACTCTCTTGGAACTGAATCTAGTTTGGCGATACCTTGATAGAAAAAGTCATCGGCAGATTGTAAATAAATAAATTTAATTAAAGTAAAATTAAAGTAAAAAAGCGTTAGAAACACGATGTGTCCCTGTATCTCTCCTAGGTGGCCTGTGGATTGCCGAAAATAATTTTCAACAACTTTAAAATATAATTTTATGTAGCAGACGATTACTTATAGACTCTTACATAATCTCATCGTCTCGCGGAAATCCGTAGATCAAAGCTGCTTTGAAAATTCAACGCTAGGCTTTTCAACGACGTCACCTGCTAAGAAGTTCCTCTGCTTTGAACTCAATTTGAACTGGAAATTTGTATTTATCGTTCGTATTTATTACTCGATGCTAAATTTAACGAATGGTCTGGCACGAAAAGAAGATGATACTGAATGATTTTCTTGGTATCTAATTTACTAAATAAATAAGAAGAAAAATATGACAGAATATATTAATAATGTATATCCTGTCATAAATATATATAAAGAAAGCCTGAATGTAATCAAAATGTGCGGAGTGGAAATATTGTTGCAATTAATTCGAAAATTAACAGAGATAGATATCCAAGTTATTTTAGCGTTCACAAATATTTGCAACGCCAAAAAGCGCGTCGGGTAAAGTTGTCGTCGATCTATTTGCATCATGGGTCAATATGTCAGGGTTGAGAGTAGCGCGAAATCACGCGGATTTAGAACGTTGCTTGCCAGACGACGATGTTTTATTCGAAACTAGACGGCGACCAACTAATTCGAGATCTTGTTTCGTTCCAAGATGGTATAATTGAGAGGGGCGGCCAAGTTTTCAAGCAATTTCACATTATCGCGTGCGTCTTGTAACATGCTCGTGCAATATTGTGCTGTACGAAATAAAATGGAACGAATAATGTACTTGGTATTCTCATACGTGTCTCATAGATATTTTCAATGGAAAGATATAAGAGACAATAATAGACAATAAATAAAAAACATTTAATCTGAAGCTTACTCAACAACTATAATATCAAAATTCGAAGCTCGCGATGAACCTTTCTCAACAATAAAATATAAATCCGTTACCAAATAATGAATATTGGCAGATAAGTAATTTATTGGGCCCGACCCGCGATCTCTGGAAGTTGCACGAGCGTAAATGCGAAAAGTTTGAATCCGCTTAAATATCTGATTTTTCAATAAAAATAATTCTCCATATTTATGCTGTTAGGTTCATTGCCGCTAGTTGCCATAATCACGGCACTTTCTCGTCTCGACTATACACGTGGGCCGTTATTTCGAAACGAGAAATACTCGTAGCCACATCAAGTCAGCACATTAAATATTTCTATAATACTTGTTTACGAATTCCTCATTTATTCTGAAATCAAAATAGTGCTGGATCATTGAATACCAAATGACTCGCTTTCGCACAACTCTTGCGAACAGACCGTACCACACTCTCTTCAACGCGATACCTAGTACCTAATTATTAGGAGATATTTATTTTGAAATATTTATTTCTTATAAGAAAATATTTATTTCGCATATTTTACATAATCTCTGTTTGAAATACGACATTTCGCATGAGCCATCGTGTGACGCTAACATCCAGAGGTTATTGCTGTCTGAATATTCCAAGAAGAAACCAATTCCAAATTCAGAGAATAAAAGAAATCTGCGGGTATATAAACGGCGAGGAGTTTTGCACGAAGCGTTGATACGACGCCAGCACGTCGTGTCAATACACACAATGCACAAAATATAGAGGAAAGATTTAGAAAACGGCCTGCCGGGAGCAATTATTATACTTGAGCAATTCCTCGCGCCAGGCAGCCTCGCCGGAAGTCGTCGCTTTGACGACTATCATGGACACTTGCGAAATCGCCCGTCGCAGTCCAGATAGCCTGGCCATCTCGCCCAAGTGATGGTGGATCCTTCCAGCATCCGACGCGCGCCGCCGCCCCGACCTCGTCACTTCCATCTCGTGCGTGATCGACACAAGGGTACGCAAGACACGGCTAATTAAGACTGCTTGCTAACGATGGAAGGTTGGCCGAGCACTGCAAATGCAATTTCGGTACTTGGCAGGTCGGTACCGTTTCCCTTTATTTTTGGCACGATCCACTGAATCCGTTGATCCGCCGTTGAAAGGGGGGATCATAAAACTGACATTTTCCACCATGAAAATAATATAATTTAATAATGTGGAAGCAGATGATCTTTATCCAGCAGTAAAATTTATAAGTTCGAATAGATTTCGACGCAATGTAAATCAGAGAGAGATTTGTGATTTCATATCTCCAAGCTTCTGATACGAAGAGACATTCCAGACACGCGAAATACAAGGCTCTTGCCGGAATTGAACGTTTCTATTTTCGTATGGAAAAGGAAAAGTTTTCCGACAATCGCCGATGGCGAAATAGCCAGTGATGCGTGACTATTTCTGGGATCGCATAAAAGCGTGCATTGTGATCCGGATTTTACATGCTGCTGTCTATTTCGGTGGCGCCGTTACTAAATACGTCAAGAGCGTGACGTGTTTGATAAGCACTTAAACAGCCACGTGTAAAGCCATTTGAGTTTGAGTCTTCGACCTTTTCCATTCTCTTTTATAATTGTTTCATAATAATATTTCGTTCGTGCTGTACGTCGTATTTTATTGTAAAAGTCTTTTAAACATGTAAATGTGATTCAAATGATTCGCATAACGGTCGCGGCGTTTATGAGATACGGAAGTGATAAGCGTCTTCCTATCACCATTCGCTTATGCAATGTATGCATATTTACACAAGGCTGCAACTATCATTCCAAAGACATGGTGTTCATGTTGTAAGAATACTTGCAAAAACGCTATCTACATACACACGTTCAACAGGGAGAAACCAGAGAAATATTAATTATAAGAAGAAAAAGGAATTTAAACTGCTTAATCAATACTCATTATTCTCATTATGAATATGTATTACAGCTAAAATGGAGAATTAAATTTTATTAATTATTAGAGCTAAAGAAAATCTGAGAGCTTACACGAATTATTATTTTGACAAGAACAATAAACACTTTCCACTTAGGGAAGCTCTTAGTAAGAAACAACATCTTAGTAACAACTGAATAATTATAACTGCTATACAAAGAGATTGACACAAACACGTATCTGTCAGTTACAAAAATAGTATTGGCGATAAAATTGATTTCTTGTTACTTACAACCTCGAAGCAAGGTGGCAACACGAAGTATCATCAATCATTATTTCATTGTTTAATGGTACTGTGAATGTTTAATGCTACTTTGAATTCTAAGCAGCACGAGAACGTCCAAGCAACTAATCAACATTATTATTTTGTGCCCGGAAGAAACGCGATAAGCAAGGCCAAGTTCGAATTATGATAGCAAAAATTGCTGACTTTTTAATAGTTACGTTATCGAATTACTATAATCGTTTGCACATTGTGCGTGTATATGATTATCAACTATCATTAACTTCATTAAAGTTATCATAGTCATTAATAAATTCAATTTTACAAATTGTCCCAAGTTCTTACCTGCTGAGCAAGGGTCCTGATTCGCCTTTAAAACTGATCCTGCTGAAGGCTCTCCTCTTGAACGTGCCCAGAATGTCACGTCTTTTCTGATTGATGGTCTCGCCTATCTCCTCCGCAGAATCATCACCACATAGCTTCACTGCAACTGCAGCTGCCGGCATCGACGTGTGCACCAACAATTCGCCCAAAGGTGCAGCCGTAGGATCTATAGTGATCGAGGGATCGTCCTCGTGGATCATTCTACCTCTTCCTATCGCTTTCATTTTGAGTACCTTTTAATTTTACATTGAGGCTTCCAGGTCTATGATATCAACTACTGATATGACTGACTGATAGCCGATCGCTATCGGATCGGGATTTTTCACTTTCTTTTAATAAATCTTTTCAAGGCTGCTTAAAAAAACATGTAATTCTTTCACAAATTGATTCCTATTATGTCATATTTATATTTTTAATTTTGAATTATTTACAGTTTGTCTTTAATTTATTTAATATTATACGTATTTATTTATTTGTTGTATACACAGTTATTAATTTTGCAACACATGTCGCGACTATCTTATTAATCGGATTTTGTCACCACGCATTTCGCGATCGCGCTTCGTACTCACAAATCCACTTAACACGCCATTGAAGATAATGTTTACTTATATTTAAAATTCTTTTTATCACAATGTGCAACATATACCTATATCTATATACTTTTTTTTATGAATCGGATCGCACGAGAAGCTAAGGCAATGATTTATCGATTTATAAAATACTTTAGAGATCTTTTTCTCTCGGGACAGCCGTCATTTTGCGTACTCGATCGCGACTCTGCCGAGATTGCGGCAACGCGCGATCGCCACGAGAATCGCAGAGCGAAAATAAATCGCGAGAGTGCGCGTGGGCGAGCGTGAGCGTGAGTGTAAGCGCGTGCGAACGCATACGCACGTTACCGCGAAAGAAGGACGTGACGTGACATGCGGTCGCGCCGCTCGAAGCAGATAAGATTGCGAAGCGGTTTTTCATCGATTCCGATTTTCTAAATTTAACCGTTAACATTCAAGTCGCATAAGTTTTGTACATAGAATTTATTTAAACTATCAAGATTGCGATAGCAATTTTAATATAGGTCGTAGTAGCTCTTTTAGCAACTTCCTTGTTGGCACTGCCTTAGCTGATATTTTTTGCTAAATTTCATAAAATACGTGTAGAGTTAAGACAACTAGTATTAGGTGCGCAAATTAATATGATGCGTTTTTTAAAGAAATTGAACGAAATTGGACTTAATTTATTTACGAAAAGATAATAAACATATCAGTCTTCAAACTATTCGCCATTATTTTCTAATATCTTTATCTATCGTAGCTGATGAATTCTCTCTCGGAAAAAAGAAAGTAAATAAAGATTTATGGTAAATCATGGTAAAGCAATTTTTTTAAAATTCACCGAATTAATTTACACATCTTATATATATATATATATATATATATATATATATATATGTTGTCTTAATTTTAATAAAAGAATATTCTCGCGAGGGTTTATTTCGGTCCTCGTTGGAAAGCATTCAAAAGTGGACAACATTGTTCTAATAGTGTACAAGAGTTCTAGTAGTGTTCAAGATTTAATACAATAATACTCTTAAATAAGTAAACTTGTATCTTCAATTGTTTGCATTATTTAACTAATTTTTTTATTCATAATCAATTTTATATATGAAAATAATGTACACACACATGTATATACATGTCGCGCTTAAAATTTATTATAATGTACATATCGATGATATCTTTATTTGTGCTATTTTATCAGTTTCCGGCATCTAAGCTCCATTGTGAGAAATGCTCTCATATTGGGATCCTGCACTCTTTCCAAGATGGCTTTCTGCAGGTCGAAGTCGGAGGCTTCCATCGCATCGCTCAATCGTTCGGCGTATTGTATCCACACGCAGTTCGCGCATCCTGACATGCAGCAGTTAGTCGGTTCCGCTAAATCATCAATGATACTTTCCTTTGTGTCATCGTTTCGATTTTTGTTCTCTTCACCGTCCTTTCGTATCGACAGGCTCCGTCGATAACAATGTAGACTTTTAGCAACGAGGAGTCTCGATCGAGGTGCGAGATTCATCTGTTTAGACAGGATACATGCTACGGAGACAGCGTGAATTAAGATGTTTTTGTAGTGGCTGAATTGCTTGGGAGAGAAATCAGTGCGAAATTCTGTCGTATGATTTGTCAGTCTCTCGATGATGCGTGAGTAAAACTAAAAGTGAGTCTTATCTAACCTCGTTATAGCGATGATATCACGACACCCCAACATCTCTAATGGTATTAAAGAGACCATAGAAACAAGCGCCACGGTAGACGTGAGAGTGAACTGAATCAATATGGCGTCTTTTTCGTTAAATTTCAACAGTCTTTTATTGCAAATTTTATAATCATAATTTTATGTGATATTTGAAAATTAAACCATTTCTAATCAGATATTGAATCGCACCGTTATCTCACTTTCTGATAGAAAATAATGGAGGCTTACAACTCGACTTATGATATATTATAGAGGGACGACTCACTGTACAGTGAGGGCTTTACTATAGCACTTTAGTTCCTAAAATAAGTCTTTATTCTTTTTTATCACGTACCTTTTTTTTCTTTTATTTAGTATAAAGAAAAGAGCCTTTGTAGAACCGTGTTCATTACTTTTTTTTTTAATAAAGGCTCAATTTTTCAGAAAAAGCACCGAATTAATTTGCATACAGAATATGTTTTAAATATGATCTTACGATTTTACTTGTTAGCCAATCAGATTTTCAAGTGCTAACTTGATGGTGGATCAGAGGAATCCTTATTTGTGAATTCCTCAAGTAGTAGATTAGATAAATTTTTCGTTTCACATTATCCGTGAGCGCATCATGGCGGTACATCCGGCGCGCTCGGCGTTGTTTGTAATCTCATCGATCTCTGCCCGAAAGGTAATCGTGAATCCGTGCTCCAGAATGCTTCGTCTGTCGTAACTTGCCGTTTGAAAATTAGGTGTTGCACGTGAAGCAAGGCAGCGTGTACTTGTATGCGACATTCACGTGCCGACGAGACGCGTAGCGTACGGGTTCTTTGTCACGTATTGTCGAGCTGTCGTTGTTACCAACCGCCATCGTCCTGTCAATCGCGTCTATCTATGATCGATCGCATTTTATCGTGATTTACCATGCACAAAGTGACCCGCGCATCGTATCGTCGTGTGGGGAACCACAACGACAACATGGTTAAAGGTAAGGATGCGCCGGACGCCGGCACTTTCATTCAGCATTTCTCACCGGCCCCTTGCAGGTTATGTTTTCTATGGCTCTCGCTTTCTCTCTTGCTCCATTTTGAACGCTGTCGTAGAGACGCTGTCGGGACCCCCCCGACTCGATGTCTCTCTACGCCCTAATCTTGCGTCTTGACGCCCGGCTGTCAGTTATTATCGAGCACGAGTCGATTTTGTAATTTCTCAAGCGCCATGTGATTTCCGTAGAAAGTTTCGAAGATTATCAGAGTGTACCAGCGATGATCGTTTTTATTAGACCGCGATCGCGATCTTCGTCGACTCGGACTAGAACATAGACTCTAAGCTAACATGGAGTACGATAATTAAAGGGTGTCAGTTTTACGGTGACTCGCATAGAAACATCGTGAGATTAATTTTTACTGCGATTGTTAACGATGTTCTTTTTTCGAATTTTCGTTTAGTAAAGATTGTACGGTTCTGTTTTATAAAATTCTATTTGCCAAATTAGCATTTCCTTATCCATTTATTGTGACGTATTGATCTGTATCTCATAATGATTTAGCAGCATTTTTTATAGGAAAACCGAATATTAATCATGTCTAATTGTTGTGATATATTTAATAGGAAGAGGAAAACGTAAAACGGAAGAAAATAAAACGAAAACTGGAGCTTTGCTTGTGCAAACTGGTGATAGAAATTCACCGGTTAGAAAAGAGAATAAATTAGATCCCATCAAGAAAGTAACAAATAACTTTAGTGCGGTTAAACCACAATCGGAACCATGCGAATCTCCCATACGTATAACTTATGCTCATGATCAGGTGAGTTTGCTAAGATTTGTAATATATTTCACTTCATAAATATTTAAATACGTACGTGGATTGAAGAAAAAAAAAAGTAATAGATATATGTATTTTTCACATGCAGTATGATTTTATTTCCTACAGAATTCGAATGCACAAGTTACAAAAGAAAAAGGTGCAGTGACAATTGTCCGTTATTTTTTTGGAAATGCACAGACTGCCCTTTCACCCTGCATTCCAGCGAAAAATGAGATTATCTCCGACGTAGAACAATTTAAGACCGATGGTACAGTCACACAGATCGGTATATCTGTATAATCGTTCGTCCCTTAATTCAGCTCATGACACGGGTATTATTTTAGAAACGCCGGTGGCCGTTCCGATTCATGGACCACCCACGCCGCATAGAATAAATATGCCATCGGAAGATTACGAAGAAGGGGCTATGCTTACTACCAAGGAAAAGCCTTCTATGATCACGCTACTTAGTCCGCTGCAAGTTATAAAAAAGCCTGCGCCACGCGGGCGCAAAAAAGCAGTCTCCAATCCAAGTGGCAACCATCGTTTGACGAAAGCATCCGTTGCTAAAACGAATCATTCGATCACCGATTACTTTCCGGTGCGTCGGAGCATCAGAAAGTGCAAGAAGGCTGTATTGGAGGAGAAGCAACGTGACTTGGAGAATAAAGTGCTCTGCCAGATCGAGGAAGGCTTGGAGGTGAGCGTCGAAAAAATCGAGATCCTTATTTTTATTTATTTATAATTAATTTATTTATTTATTGCTTTATTTCTTATTCAGGTCAGATATTTTGCGGGTAAAGGCCGTGGCGTGATAACGACGCGAGAATTTGCTAAGGGCGAGTTCGTGGTGGAGTATATCGGTGAGCTGATCAATCAGGGAGAAGCGAAGGAGCGCGAGACGGTGTACGCGCAAGATCAAAATACCGGATGCTACATGTATTATTTTCAACATCGTAATCAGCAGTATTGGTGAGTGAAGTCCAGATTTTACAATCACCGTATCGTGCAAAAAGATTGATTAGAATGGATGAAACAGGTTTGCAATTGGCACATCGCAATGATTCATGCGCAATGATTTTTAGCGTTGATGCCACGGCAGAGAGTGACAAATTGGGCCGCCTGGTCAATCACTCGAGGAACGGCAACTTAGTCGCGCGGGTCGTCGAAGTGAGCTCGACACCGCACCTGGTACTTACAGCGAAAGAAGACATACCGATCGGCGTGGAGGTCTCATACGATTACGGAGATCGGAGCCGCGAGTCCATCCGTCATCATCCATGGTTGGCGTTATAGCACTTTCAATTCATTACATACATATAACGTAGCACTGCATTGCATTGTACAAAGGATATCCATTTTCGTTCCTTCTATTGAGGAGCATAGCGCTTACATTGAATTATGTGTAAATTGAAGAGAGATAGCAATATATTTACGAACTGGACACGCAATCTTGCAAGGTTTTTCACGTCGGTGAATTTTCACAGATCTTTTTGCATCTTATAAAATTTACTTGTGAATAGTTCTTAAAAAAGGATATATCGAATTGTTATTAATTATTTATTCTCTTGTATCGGGAGTAAAGAATAATTTGTCGGCTGGGCTTTTCAACGTGGCACCTTATCGTCAAAATTTCGTATTATCGATTATGGATTCGACGTAACTTATTTTTGGCAATGAACATCTGAAAGAATGTCCGTATTTCATTGCCACGTGTTCAACGTAATGTAGTATTATTAACCGATTTCAAACTCGTATTTCGACAATTGGACTGCATGACTGACGAATCGTAGCACAAAGTGCTTCATCTACTCCCAGCTTTGGTCTAGTACTAATTGGCAGTAATCGAGCCTCAAGTTCGACGTGCTAGATCGAAAGTTCCTAGTTGAAACCTTTACGACGTGTGTGGACGTAACGCTGCAGAGAGAACACGTTTCTAAAACGAGTATACACATGTAATGAGTTTGACTTTTGATGGAGAAAACGATTTGTTGTTTAAGTATTTAACGTGCAACGTACGTTAGCTTTGAATCATTGTGAGTCTTTCACTGCCAAATAATTGGATACGAAAGTGTCTGCCAAAAGACAATTAATTATACAGCGTATACAAACGACGTGCAAACGGTAATCCTCGATTGTTTGTATCTTCCTTGCTTCATGCGTATTACTTCGTCTCCCTTGAAGAGATTCTACTAAACAAGGATACGATCGCATTTTGTTCCCATGCTCATATTATCATCTATTTATAGCATAAATATCCATTTATTAATTTTGTGGTATCATTCGCGTATCTTTACATTGTTCCAATAATTTTTAGTACATAACCACACTTAATCTACAATGCGTTATGTCAAGTTTTTGATCTGAGGTTGAATATTTAAATTGATCTTCCTCATTCCGTTTTTGAGTCTTTAATCCTAAATTCGATATATATATATATATGCGATATATGGAAAGGAAATAATAATATATGGACAATTTCTTGATTACATCTATTTATTGCACATCTTTTGTTGCACATAAGACTTGTCATCGCCCTGCACATATATAACATATATATTAGTTTTATTTAAAGTTATTTAATTTACAATAATTTTACATATATTTACTTTCTCTCTAAACTATGTTGTTTATTAACGTTTTTTTGACATATGTTTGTATTTAAGCTACTTTCCAGGATCACAATAATATATTTTCGTAAAAGATATCTGTATTGCATAATATCCACTGTTATAATCAGGATCTGATGTATTTGGCTTGTAAGGAGTGTATGCTTTTAGCTAGAATAATTGTGAATAACTTTATTACATAAGAGAAAGAATTGTACAAAAATAAATCTTGCTAATTGAGAGAGAAAATATTTAGTTCATTTCCTCTATCAGTTTGTGTCATGTAATATCTGCGGTGAAATATCCACACGTAATAAAAGATATTCTAATTAAATGTAACCCATAAAAGTTAGCTGTATCTTTTTATTTTGTGAAAAAGGAACACGAGATGTCGCGATGTTCGCTGATTTTTCAATAAATCTTCGATTTTTCAGTAACGAGAATGTATGTATATGTCATGCATACAGGTGAATATAAATTTCCTTTTGGGTCGACAAGAGTAACGAGCATGGAAAGCTATGGTCGATGCGTAAGTACATACATACATTATACGCAAACTATACATTTAAAAACTGTCAAATATTGTAAAACAAAACTGTTCTTCGGAAAACTATTTTTGGTTTATTCTTTTAGAAAATTATCTTAGAAAATTCGAAGTACGCGCAGAGCCGGTTTTGCATATAAACGTAAAATTTATTACTAGATTAGATTTGGATTGCGTCTGTCTTCTGTCATCCTTACGCTCCCAATTGTACATTGCGCACATGTTGTGACAGTGCGCGCGCGGGCCGAGTCGCCGACTGCCCGACTTCAGTCAGACTTGATTTCTAAGATGGCCTGAGACGAAAGACACGACGTCTCTATACAAGTGAACTCGACGACTTGACGGATGTTCCTTAACATTTCATTTGTACCTTTTCGCACGACACCAGAAAAGCCGACGCGAGGGAGCGTACAGGTTACAAGGAGGCTGATTTACTCGACTGAATGAGACACCGTGACACTCGAAAATGGATGACGAGGTGACTGCCGAGTGCCTGACGCTAGATTTCGGACCGTTCGAGACAGTGCACCGATGGCAACGTATGCCGGAATGCGACGAGTTTGTCGGCGCCAGGTAAGTCGCAGCTGTCGATCGATATTCGCGATAATGTGCGAACGAGCTATGTGCCAAATAAACTATACTGCTGGACTTGGGCCATGTACTTCAGGCGACAGTATTGATATGTTTCTACTTAATACATTGAGTGGTAGATCGTTCGAGCACGAGTGCTTTGAATATAGAAGCAGTATACTTTGAAGCAGATTCGACAAAGTAGCTTGATGCTACAATGTCATTGATTGTCCCAACTTTTTCTTTATAGACGCAGCAAGCACACAATTGTGCCGTACAAAGATGCAATTTATGTATTTGGCGGTGACAACGGCAAAAAGATGTTGAACGATCTGCTGCGGTTTGACGTGAAAGAGAAGTCTTGGGGCAGAGCGTTCGCCATAGGAATCCCACCTGCACCACGCTACCATCACTCCGCCGTTGTTCATGATTCGTCAATGTTCGTCTTTGGTGGTTATACTGGGGATATACACTCTAATTCTAATCTGAGTAATAAAAATGATCTATTTGAGTATCGCTTCCAGACTGGCCAGTGGATAGAGTGGAAGTTTGTCGGGCGGTAAGTAATACTACGTGTTGTAAAGAGTTTGCTTGCGACATCCGATACTTATCGTTGCTTCTTTTAATTTAGGATTTAATTGTGGATTTTACGAAACGCATTTCATGAGATGTTGATATATTTATAGGACACCAGTGCCTAGGTCTGCTCATGGTGCTGCTGTGTATGATAATAAATTATGGATATTCGCAGGCTACGATGGCAATGCCAGACTGAATGATATGTGGACAATATCACTATTGGTGAGATTCTTTACAAAGATTGGAAAAGGAAAGGTAAAAAAGTTTCTTGACCCAAATTATCCCTGTTATTAGCCTGGAAATGTCCGAGTATGGGAAGAAGTTGTGCAGATCGGCGAGCGGCCACCGACGTGTTGCAACTTTCCGGTCGCGGTGGCCCGAGAGTCCATGTTCGTTTTTAGCGGTCAAAGTGGAGCTAGAATAACCAACAGTCTGTTTCAATTCCACTTCAAGGAGAGGCGGTAGGTTTGGTTACCGCGACGATAGGTCGTAACGTGTTACGTAATGTCCGAGCGCTTTGCGTAAATTGTGAGCGATTCTCCTAGATGGACAAGGATATCGACAGAACACATACTGCGCGGTGCACCACCTCCACCCACACGGCGCTACGGTCACACGATGATCAGCTTCGATCGACTTCTCTATGTCTTTGGCGGTGCGGCTGACTCGACTCTAACGAATGATCTCCACTGTTATGATCTCGACACGCAGACGTGGAATGTTATATTGCCATCTCAAGATAGCCAGGTAGAAGTCTTGTCTTGTTCTCTCTTGTTCCACAGGATGTCCCCTCGCACATTATCCATGTACAGTTGATCATTTTTACAATTAACGTAGTCAAATGTATGTCGCGCAGGTACCTCCCGGTCGGCTTTTCCACGCTGCCGCCGTCATCGGCGAAGCGATGTTCATTTTTGGCGGTACTATAGACAACAACATACGCTCAGCGGAGATGTACCGCTTTCAGCTCTCGTCGTATCCCAAGTGCACGTTGCGCGACGATTTCGGCAAGCTGCTTAATAACCGGCTATTCAGCGACGTGGAGTTTATAGTAGGCGAACCGGAGACCAAGATACTGGCGCATGTCGCTATGGTGGCGGCACGCTCGGAATACCTTCGGTCACGTATTCGACAGGCGTGCGAGAAAAGGAGCAAACATTTGGAGGAGAAATTTGGTACATCGGATGTGCCCGTTAAGGATGTGCCGCTACTGGAAGTTGGTTGGAACTAACTAGAAGTTCGTCACTAGCTTTATTTACGGAAGACGTAACTTATACATGTTCGTAGGTGAGACTGAAAGACGCCGTGCCGGAAGCCTTTGAGATGGTGCTTAATTACATCTATACCGATCGCATCGACCCTACGAAGCGATCGGACGGCAAGACGGAGGATCCGCAGAGCAATCGCATCGTGCTTCTCATGATGGACGTGTACGGCCTCGCGGTGCAATTCAACATGGAACGCTTGGAACAGCTGTGCGTCAATTACCTCGAGGCGACCATCAACCACGCAAACGTTCTGGAAGCGTTGCGCAACGCCACGCACCTGAAGCTGCGCTTCATAACGGAGTTTTGTCTCGGCTTTGTCGTCAAGGAAAACAATTACAACCTGATTGTGATGAGTCAAGAATTCGAGACGCTCGATCGATCGCTCATGGTGGAGATCATCAGGCGACGACAGGTGCCGCCGACTAAATCCTTCAGCAAATATGAGCATGACTCCGTCACTGGTACGTCACTGGATTTCGGCACGGATTACGCGTTTGCGTTCAGAGTAGAGTCTCTTGATTGTCCGAATCTGCCCGCTAGGAACCAGCTTGGAACAAGATATGGAGGCGTTCCTGAAGAGCATCGGGCAGGAATTTTGTGACATCACGTTGATGCTGAACGATATGCCGATACCGGCGCACAAGGCCGTACTTGCGGCCCGCTGTAGCTACTTCGAAGCTTTATTCCGTTCCTTCATGCCCGCAGATAACAGGGTGAACGTAAGTTTGCGTGATTTGTCGGCTCTACACCTCGATCCGTACATGCGCATGCAGTTAGTAATAAAATAATGTGAATCTGATACATGTTTCTACAGATACAAATCGGTAATATGGTACCGTCGCTGGAGTCATTCCATTCTTTACTGAGGTACATTTACTACGCGGACATCCTGATGCCACCTGAAGATTCCTTGTACTTATTCACCGTGCCTGCATTTTACGGTTTCACGAACAATCGGCTGCAGGCATTTTGTAAGCAGAATCTCGAGACGAACATAACTTTTGAGAATGTCATTGACATTCTGGAGGCGGCTGACAAGATACAAGCCACGGACATGAAGAAGTATGCTTTGAATCTGATAGTTCATCATCTTAGTAAGGTATAATGTTATACCCGTGCAAATTCCGCGCGCATTCCATGTCCATCCGGCAATGCATAGTTTTTTAGCATCGCTTTTTTATTCAGGTTGCGAGGCTTCCAAAATTCAAGCGGTTGAGTCGCGAGCTCTTGCTGGACATCATGGAGGTATTGGCCGACGAGCGCAGCGAGGCCAGAACGTGTCAGGATGTGACGAACGACAACTTCTGACAAATTTCTACCTCGGATCGTCGCGCACGCAGCTGGAATTCATCGTCGCCGTGTAGCCTTCAAGTGAGTACGATTGCGAAAGAGTCACTTCGTGTTCGCAGTAGGTAATGCCGAGTGACGATGAAAGCGAAAGCTAAAAAAATGTTTGCGACTGTATCCCATAGATCTCTCGTTTCAGGAACCGTGCCGGATTAATTTCCTTCTCGTAGCACGAACGATCTTGTTTGTCGATTATGTCGACCGCTCGGCTGACCCTTGTTTAACATCGGACATACACACCTTGCTGCCGTCATCCGATCGGTCGATTGACGACGTGTCGTCATCCTGCTCCGACAATATGGCAGCATCGTCTCGTTACGGCGACGACAGACGGCAACAGCAGGCTGTTATTAATGTTCGTCGTTGCCCCGTAAAGTGCAACGTGCTGAAGCGCACCGTTATAGCTCTATCAGATCTCGGGCTTAGAAAATTATTCCCGCAATCGAGATAAAATAGAAATCGTGTTAGATACAGCGGCGATATCTATCGCTTCATGTCGTAGGATTGCTCGTTACGCGACTGTAGTAAAATTGTATATGTACTGGAGTTACTGGAAAATACATTGATTGTAATATTAATGAGACTGCGTAGCGTTCGTTTCGTGTAATGACACGTTACGAACATCGTGCGGCACGCGATGATACGCGGGACGCGGAGAAAAGTACAGTTCTCCGTGAGTAAGTGTATTAATGTCCATTCAGACACATCGCGCGTGTCGTTTTAATAAGTAAACGTGATTGAATTTTATAGATTTTCTTTTTTTAGCATTTGACTATGATATTGACGAAGTACCATCGAGTTCCCCCCGTGAAAGTGGAATTCTCGTGGGTTGTCTTGCAATTTGGCAAATGCGAAACAATCGATTTGAATATCTCAACATTTGGTCCATGATTGTATTGTTAATTTTATAATTTATCGGTTATTCCGATATATGTACGTGTGTTTCGTGGCGCATATAACGAACAAACGATATAAATTGCCGTGAGATTGTCGGTCTTCAATAATTCTCACCGATGGCCGCAATAAATCCACGTTTTTACGTTTTCCATTCTAAATGTTAAACCCGGTGAGTACATGAAATGTATGCTAAAAAACATAGATGCTTAACTGCCGTTTCTTTTTTTGTAATTGTACATAGTAATAATTATGACTTTAGCTGCCTACTCCCCACGGGATGACGTGTGAATAGCGCTGTTTTTACCTTATTTATGCGGGAGATAGAAATGATCGACGAAAGCGAATGTTGCGCGCATGTTATTTAATATAAATATATTTTCGAGATACCTTACGCGCAAGTGGATAGAGTCATTGATATATATAGTTATTTATTATTATAATAAATATAAATATGTGAAGGTACGAACACCAATTAAATCTGAATTACATGGCAGTGTGAATCAAATAACGAAGCTGCAGAGATTATTTATATTTTCACCAAGTATATAATGTAATAAATAAAATTAAGCTGCACAGCAGGGAGTTTTCTATTTTATTTCAGTACAATCATGTTACAATCCTCTTGGGTCTTGTCGAACGAACGATAATTGCAATTCAAGCTGGGGAACTTAAATTACAGAGCACAGACCACAAACGTTGGTCTCACACAATAGTAAGTATTATCGCCGACGATCAAGAATTTATAGTTCGTAGGGTGAGAAGAACGGTAGCGTTAATAATCGCAGTTAGTTAATAAATTATGTATTACATTTGGATCTCGATTACAATTGTACATATGCGTTCGTGTAGTTCTTACGATAAGTAAGTAAGTAATTAACACAATTCAAGCTTAAAGAGTGCAAACAACACGAACCGAGGAAACGAGAGGAACCGGACAGTAAGAGCTCGTATAAAATCGTTGTCTCTCCCTATCTCTCCCCCCCCCCTCTCTCTCTCTTTCGCTCTCTATTTCTCCCTTCTACATAATGTTGTCTTCAGGTATTTAGTGACAGCCTCGATTCCTCAATCTCTTAGAACGGAACGTCGTCGGAATCGGATTTGTATTTAAAGTAAATTTGCATTCCTCTCGTCTTTCCGCGTTTTGCTCTTCCGCTGATCAAAGCGCGTTCCGTCAGGAATTAGTACAACTTCCGTATTGCTAATTCGTTGCAGCTCGTTCCTCGCACGTCGATGCGCACTGACGACGCGGTACAGCACGATAAAATCGTTCTTAGATAAAATCTGCAAAGGCGCATTATACTCTCCTCGTCTATACGAAATCGTTAAATTCTAACATCCACTATAGAATGTTAAAATGTAATTACACTAGATAGGCCTTTTTGTTCGTCGCTTAAAATTCTAAGTCGTCTATGTTTCATATTGCACGCGATATACGGTCCGTCCTCGCCGCGCAATTTAGTCTTACAAAGAGAGAGACACCTACGAGAGTTTAAAAGGCTAACGAGATTAAAAGTAGAGATACAGTCGTGGTACAAGCGTCACGTTGATTTCGAATGGCCCCACATAGTTAACCAGAAGTAATACTCCGTTCGTTGGGCGTTACACATCCTACGTTGACGGTGTAGTCCGTATAATCTGAAAATGCAGAAACAACGAGACGGAACGTTTTTCGGCCTTTCGTGATATCGCTATCGGTATTTGATGGCGCAGACCTGTCGATTGTGCGACGTCCTTACCGATTTGTAAAATTGTTTCGCTCATTTTGGTAGGTTTCCAGGTAGCGCGAACAATTACCCCTCGAAGATCGAATGCTCCTCAAACTTGCTGTGCGTGCTGTGTGTGCAGCACTAACAGACCAGAAGTAATACTCCGTTCGTTGGGCGTTACACATCCACATTGACACGTACATCCACATTGACACGTAAATCCACATTGACGGTGTAGTCCATATCAATTTAAATGTTTGGGAAGTTCTTCTTGCAGGTCAGTTCGCGAGTCATTTCTGCAAAAAGGATCCGTTAGCGACGAACACTTAGAATACGTCTAATTCAAGATTCGTGATAAGAATTTGATACTGAGCATCGTGTTTCACTGTCGAATCCTCCGGCAGAAATTTAAAAACTCATTAATCATGACCGAGATTTCTGATTTTGTAAATTCATACTTTCTCTTCGAAGATACTGCTCGTCGACGACATTCTCTGCGAAGGTTCCAGCCTTCTCCGTCTGTCCTCAAAAATCTCGGTGTCAAAGCCCATGGACGTCTGCACCGTTTGCGTGAGGGACGCGTTTACGTGCCGTGTCTTGATCAAGGGCGGATTCCGAGATTGCGGTATCGCGAACGCTCGTCTGAGAGCACCCCTCGGCGGCGACGGTGGTGGGTAGGATATACCTGGTGACACACCATTCATATGTTACTACTCGTCGATATGCCCTGCTTCTTGGTGTATCTGAGGTAGCAATAAATTTATCTACTATACTCGTCGACACGATGTCGCGTCTTTCTATACGAACAATCAGGAGACGGATCCAGGTATTGTATGAAATTCATTAAAAGAGCTGTCCTCGTGCTTTCTCTTCTCCAGGAAATAAGAGGAAAGTTGTTTTCATGAACTCGCTATTTATAGCTTTAGAAGATGATAACTGTATGTACAGCGGTCTGTCAAGTGATTTGCCAACGTTTTACGTTTCTGATAGAATCTACATATATCTAAGCTCTGCAGAGGCACATTACACCTTGATGTCATGTTACTCTCTCTCTCTCTCTTTCTCTCGTGTGTCCGCATCCTGGACAATTCCGCTAGTTCTAGTAAGCAAATGACATTAAAATGGTTTCGGAAATGGAGAAGCAAGCTCTGTATGATCTGATCTGTAATCTTGGGAATTATTTACATACTACATGTCGCTAATTAGCATGCACTAGTGCGTGACTACGTGTCGTCGCGGTGCGATTTTTATCGGGAGCCCCGGGGGAGGGTGCGAGACATGTAGGCAGAGAGATGCGCGTCGGTAATTGCTACCTCGGTGTCCTGGTGAGAGCAGGGTGTCCTTGCTCTTCGTGATCTGTGGCACGATCAACAGTGAGTTGGGTGGCGTCGGGGACACGGTGGAGGTCTGCGGCGAGGTGGCCAGCGTCAGATTCGGTAGCGATTGACCGAGGCTCGAGTACGCCGGCACCTGGACGCTCAGCGTATTCGGCGTCGGCGATTTGTTCAGTAACGCGCGCCTGTTGGGGTGGGCGTGGAGTCAGCAAGTCAGCAAGTTTTAAACGGGATGTATCATCGGCATACCCGGGATTCGATCATCAAACTTCGCTCGCGAAGGACAACCGAGAACTCGGTCGTTGCGCTCACCTTATCTGCAGCGCCCTGAGATTGTGACCGGAAGCAGATTCGCCGCCCTCCTCCGACGACAGCGAGCTCGATGCTCGCGGCTGATCGTTCGTGTCCACGCTCACGTTCCTGCTCTGACTGTAACTCGGCAGGAAGTTGCTGCTTCCCGGTGACGCGCCCTCCATCTCCATGCTACCGCTGGAAAAGATGGAGACGATGTATCTTGGTTGTACAAGATGATTCTGATGCTTTCAGAAGCTCCGTACAAGATTCCGCACCTGTGACTGTGAGCGAGACTGCTAACGTGCGAAGCTCTGCTGCTGCCACGCGGAGTTCTCGGGATACCCTCAGACTCCTCCGTCTCGAAATCAGCGTCGCCCAGGTATGCGCTCGGTTGTCTGCTGACAGTTACCAGATTCATCGCGGGTTCACCAAGTGGCGACACTTTCATCAATGCAAATTGCTGCTGCGCCGTTTTTAACGATTCCATCCAGGACTGGAAAAGCGTACGATTCTGTTAGCTCAAAGCAGCTTCCGTTGCAACGTGAAAAGACGAACGTGAAAATTTACCAACGGTCTTACCGATATCGAGAAGTTGATCGACTTCAATTCAACAGAGTCTATCTTTTTGTTAAATTAATTATAAAAAATATTTTTATATAATATAATTTTTCTTTTCTTTTTTTTTTTAATAAAAAATGTGCATTATGATTTAGAAAGACAGGGCAGTTAAACGGAAAGCAGATTAAACTCTTAATTAAGCGATATTGATGAAAGCGATTATTGGCAAAAAGAAAGTTACGAAACAGGGTTTAACTCGAAGTTTAACAGCGAATCAACATCTCATACCAATTTCATCGTGGCGGCCGTTCATTGAGTTACCTTAGCTAATTTCGGGTCACCGGCACTGAGGATTAAAACGGTCGAAACTATCCCGTACTCATTAAGGTAAACCAATCCCATACTGGACGGTTCTTTGACCTCGTGTATTCGTATGCGGTCGACGGTATACGGTTGCCTGATGATCTTCAGCATTTTTTTCGTCGAGGGCTTACAGATTAAGAGCATGTCTGTCAGTAGCAGCACGTGCACTTCCATCTGAAAGAGGCAATCCACGAATTATCTAATTTCCTGTGAGCAATTCTCATTCACGGTGTATTGTTAATTTCTGATAAAAATGATACAATTAACCAAATCCAGATTAAATTAAATCTGCTGAAACTGTTTCGTAAAATAAATAAATAAATCACAATTATTTTCGACAATTTCTCTCATTCCTCGACAATAATGTGTAGGTATACTCACTTTATTGGTAGCGGCGTCTCTTAGCTTCAAATCTCCCTCTCGAAGTAAGGTTCTCGGGGTGTCCTTCGGGCAGCCGGGTATTGGCGCCGTGGTAATATCGAGGTTGCTGTACAACTTTATCAGCTTTTCCACTTCCTCGTCGAATCCTTTGCACTCCACGACGTCGTAACTCTCTAAACGCGCGGCTGCATTTTCCAGTCGAGCGGCCTCCTCGTTTCTTCTCAGGGCCGCATTTACGGACGCCACGAAATCATCCACGGATTTGATCTGAACAAAAGCAAAGCTTTCAGAACCGCCGCTGTTGCTTTTGTCTTTTTCTCTTCAAGCTTTCCTTCAAATGCAATGTAACGATGCACCCCCTGCACCGTGAATTCCCGGCCGGACAACCGCCGAACACCAGGCGGGCGAAGATCAGGCGCTAGGCGCCGCATAATTGTTGTTAATAATAGGGCGCAGGTGGTGGTGTCGGGCCGACCTCGGTGTTTGTCTCACCGGTTGGTGTTCGGCGGGCGGCATCCGGCGGTTGTCCGGCCGGGAATTCACGATGCAGGGGGTGCATCGTTACAGCAATAAGGTGAAACCACTTTTACGCGAAGGATCTGTAGCAAGAATGATAAATACGTAGTTTGCATTTGCAATTTAGCTACGAAGTTGCATCTAAAGTAAACCCTCTTCCTTCTTGGTTTTTCGATTCCTCACTTGGTGTAACGATGAAATGCGGAGAATAAATAAAACTCGCGTGTACCATGTGGGTCAATTCCACGCGCTGATCCTCGTTCTCGGTGTTCTTGTAAACGGCTTTGAGAAGGAGCGAATACTTGGTCAATCTTTGCATCGGCTTCACGAGTATGTCCAGAAGTTTCAGTCGGTTGCACTCCTTCTGCGTTTCGCACCACTGCAACACGGCGATCGATTGAATTAAATTCAATAAAATCAAATATTAGATCAAATTGAAATATTAAATTTATTTATTTATTATTATATTAAATTAAATATTAAACTAGCACGTAAATCAAACTTACACTTTATCCATCTGTGTCCTAAACTTTTCAACAAATTTTTGTGTCTAAATTTAAAATTATGTCCAACGAAATACAATTTAAATATCCAAAAACTTTTTATATATACATTTATACATTTTTATATACAGGGTGAGGCACCTAAAACAGGCCACCTGAATATCTCGGCTGTTATTGGTGATAGAAAAAAATGTGTCAGACCAAACTTGCATGATTTCGAGGGACACATAATTTGTTCTAAATGGTTTTTTATTAGGTGGACGCGAAGAGATCATATGAAGATCAACTTCGTTTTTTTAAATGGTATGATGTTTTTTTACGTACCATCTAGTAGAGCGTTTGAAAATGCGCACATTGATCTACGGGTCAAAATCATTCAAGGTCACTGAAGACTAAAATTTCTAAGTGCTAGAACTTTTTCATTTCTGAGTTTACGGTATTTTCAATAGCAGAGAACTTTAGGCAATATAAAGTAAATTATTTTCCCTTGCAGTTGACCTTCAGTGACCTTGAATGATTTTGACCCGTAGATCAATGTGCGCATCTTCAAACGCTCTACTAGATGGTACGTAAAAAAACATATCATACCATTTAAAAAACGAAGTTGATCTTCATATGACCTCTACGCGTCCACCTAATAAAAAACTATTTAGAACAAATTATGTGTCCCTCGAAACCATACAAGTTTGGTCTGACACATTTTTTTCTATCATCAATAACAGCCGAGATATTCAGGTGGCCTGTTTTAGGTGCCTCACCCTGTATACTTTCTTATATTAAATACTCGTGTATCTGTGATGTGTACGCGCTCGTACAAAATGGAGCGAAGGCGATCAATGGCGTGTACGTACCACGAGATACGCCGTGAAAAGCTGGTTATCATTCAGTCGATCCCGGCAATATTGCTGACACCTGCTCTGCTCTGCGCAGTATCTCGTGTAAGGCGCGAACGTCTGCTCAAAAGTTTCGAAGCCATGCAGAAGGTGACCGGGATCGAGCGGCAGCCCGCTCGACCTCGACGCATTCACCATCGCGAGGAGATACTCGGTCCAGAAGTAGCGATTAGCGGCGTAGATATCGGGTATATTACTGAAGAGTTTCAGCCTGTCGACCTCGTTCAGGATATTCGAGGCCTGCAGGTTGCACAGGCACGCCATGAAGAGCTGCGGAAGAACAAAAGACAACCCTTAGATTATCGCTTCCGGAGAGATCCTAATCTCAATTCAATCAGTTTGCGTTTCCGCGCGACGAGCTCTCGCGGTTGCTTCTCGGTTCGGTGGTAGATACCTATCAATCTCATCAGCTTGATTAGTTTGAAACTGATCGATCGACCTGTGCTTGTAAGGTAAGCTCGTGAGGACACGGGAAGCGCATCGACGAATTTACTTACATCGGTTACGACCTTTAACGTCTTAATGTAGGCCACTTCAGTCTGGGCCAGCTCCCAGAGAGCGGTCTGCTGTTGCTGCTGTTTCTCTGAGAGCAGGTCAGAATTCTCGACGATGTCGTGCCAGTCGTTCTCCAAGTGGTACAGCGCTGAAACAGTATCGCGACGATACTTACATCGCAATTTACTGCGAACAAACAGCACGGTGTACTCGCAGACGCGTAATCAATTCAATTTGGTAATTGATGTCTCTTTTGCACGCAAGAGGCAGTATATACTGTGAGATAGCTTCGCAAGGGAAACTGCGCTCTCAGTGTGATTCAGCAATTCCATTTGCGACGTCATCAACAGCATGATATACTTTAGAATTAGAATAATTTTGCACGTTCCGGCAAACGCGTGTTCATGTTGATAACGTTTCCCCGAGGAATGATGACAGAGGAAGCAACGTGGACTCTCTTCAAAGGCGGTCGCTAAAGACATTCAAACTTGCTTGATTCCGTTTGCAAAGCAACACACGGAGTTACGGAGACTTCGCAAGATTTTGAAGTTCCTACTCGATTCTGTGGGATTTGATGGAGAAACGGGGAAGAAGGAAGAAGACGTACCTTCGTCGCTAATCGCCAAATCGCCATACAACTGAATGTCGAGTTTCGGCACGCCGTGCTTGTTGTACTCATCCAGTTGAGCAGTTAAAAGGTCCATCTTGATACCCTTGCTGTTGGTGAAGAACCCGCTCCAGCGCTGCTTGCTGGCCTTGAGTCCGGCCGCTCCAGCGGAACTCCGACCGGAAGCGAGGGTGGAGAAGACACTTACTTCCGACTCGATGTTCGTATCCTCGGTGGAAGCGCTGAAGAATCGGCCGCTACTACGACTACGATAATTCTGTCGACGAGAATCCCCGATTAGCGAAGAATTTTGATTGGAAAGGCGACACAAGGAGAAATGGAACGGCGGAAACACATCTCCGTTGTATATAGAACACGTGCAGTACGTCTGAAAAATTTTTACTTTTATTTATTACTTATATGGAAAAATCTTTCAGACTTACGGTATTTTCACCGGATTTTCTCGACATTTTTTGTGGAGTGTTTTATCTCGTCGCAAAGGAACGAGAACACCGTGTCTCGCTCGGAATTATCGGGACGAATTATTACGATTGTCAGACAAATTATTAAGATCTCCAGCGGAAACTTGCTCGCTTTGTCAAGCGATTATGCCGCGGTCGTACATCAACTTGAGAACTCCTCAGGGAGCGCAGGCAACATTCTCGAAATTGCTCGTTGAGTTATCGCGCTCTGTAATCCGCTATCGAGTGTGTGATGTGTTGGTACCGCCATGAATAATGTATCGCGCGCTCAACACTGCCACCCGACCCGCTAAGAACCTTTCTCAGCATTTTATTAACGTTATTCTCCGCCACCGTGCACCGTCACCGCCGCGAGTGCGCGACAAATCGTTCTCGTTACGCTTGCATGCATTACACACGTTACATCGTTACATCGTACATTACTCCGCGTAGAATTACGAAATTTCTGCCTCACGTGCGTTATCTTGCGACGCGACGTGCTAATCGATTTTGTGCAAATCGCTGTGTCCATTTATTCATTAATCCATTTATTCTCTTCAATCCTATAAACTTTGCAGGAGAAGTTGTTATCTTAATTTCAATTTATTATTATTATTGATTATTATTTCAATCAAAGATCTTATTTCATTTAAAGATATTAAATTTTCCTACTCTTGATGACGACAAAGAGAAACATTAAATTGCTATTTCTACCTCTCTTTATTTCTATATCTTTCGAACGTGCAACTCAATTTCGATTACATTTCAATAAAACGAACGTTCACTTCTGAGGTGACTCGAAAAAAAACTCGAAAACTTCTCGCGTTTCTCGCTCGATCGCAAACTCGCGATGGTAGATTAATTTTTACGAGAGCCAAGGTCCTCGCGATACGACGTTTCGAGATAACAGGATGATGCGAGACTTGTCATTGCAAACCGGTGGATTCACGCGCGGCGATAAAAGTGTCTCTCCCCGGCGTAAATGTGGCACGACGATGTGTACGTGTTAATGTAGCGTAATCGACGCTTCGCCTGCTCGTTTCACGTGACGCGAAACGCGGGCAGATTTCCATCTATAGGGCGTACCGTAATAACGGCGAGATAGCTGATCTTTATTGCAGTCTACCGTGTCTTTAATGCGCCGTCACGCCGAAAATACAATGACGGCCTGTAAAGCGCAGCGGCCTTCGCGTGAATTACGTGCGAGCAGCAACAATTGACGTCGGCCTGCCTATACCGCTCGGAAAAACTCAAACAAATTTCAGAATGCAAATAAACTTCCAACAAAATTAACCAACTACGCGTGAGATCAAAAATGTACATATAGCGTTATTTTATGCGTTCTTTTAGTCCTTATTTTTACTTTTGCTCATTAAAGAAGAAATTCTATGAAATGTTCTAGATTTTTTAAAAACTTACTTTACACTGTAACTCAATTAAAATGTTTTGATCGATTGCTCGAATATTCATAATTATTAGGTCATTGACTAAGTAATCCGGGTCACATTTAGATGCCGATTAATCTAACGAAATACATACTTTTGACAACACAACACAGCTCGTCGTATATTAATTTTCTAGCAGGATAGGCAATCTTTAGAAAAAAAAACGAAATTCTCCAAAACATTGCTATTACATTGAGTTGTATCACCATCTAAGCGCAACTCGAATTATTTAGTTAATAACCTAATATATTGTATATTGCAATTAACATATATTGCAATATACATTGCAATATATATTAATATAAAATTGCAATTAACAGCGATAATGAATTCGAGCATGTGTTGCGTGGAGGAACGCATGTCGAGGGATGAACACTCGCGGCTGTGTCTGACCAAATGCGCGCTTCTATCACTGATGTGCTGCTTCAGTACTTGTCGCGATTGATACTCGTCAGCTCCGTTTGCGTTTGAGTCGAGCTACGTTGAATTGACGCCAACGCAAGCGAAGACATTGCTGACCAAGTGGATTCATCCGGAACGCATCCGGCGCAGACGAGACGCAATTGCGTCGCGTTGCGCGAATCAACTTGGAACGCTCTGGCGTAATTGTTGCTCGGACAATAGCGAGGCGCTTGGCAGAGACAATGGTTGCCCAAGACACTAGGAACGTAGTTGCAATGCCGGAACAATATCGACCAGACACGAGCCTAGTACATTCGAGGAACGTGTTCATAAAAAAATTCATAAACGAATTGGACATCAATATTAAATAAAAAGACAAACTGCCCAATCGTGGTTACTTCTCTAATCCCAAGTGTAACGTGGATGGTATGAATAATTGTGCATTTAAATTGCGATTAGAATTGAATTACATTATATTTCTCCCAGTCGTGTCGCGTTCTACAAGAGATATTTTCAAGAAAATTCTTAGCTCTCCGGGAAATTTTTCAGAGAGGAAAGTCTTGTTCCCGGAATCAATGTCGTTAAAATCGCATGTTCTATTGTATGTCCCGTTCGACGGCGACTTTATTTACGCTCAACAAATCGTTTTGCGATTTGTCTTTGTCAGATCAGCCGTATTGTCACCGCTGTATCAGCGTCAAGAGTTAAGCCACGCGCATCATTATTGTCCGCGAATGTGAAACCGCTTCTTCATCTTCGTATCGCGCGGGAGAACATTGCCAAAAGAAAGTCTCGGCTCAGGAAAAAAAGCCGCAACCATTTGATGGACGACATGTCTCTGTAAAGTGCCGCAAAATGCATACAACGTCTCCCGTGCGGATACGACATTCGCGACAAAATCTGAAATTCTTCGCAATATTGAAGAGCTCCTTCTATGGAACTCGGGAAAGTCGGGTTCGTCTATTTAGATTCTATTTACCAGTCAGCTGGGAAGCCAGCTGGATGGTTCTTCGTCTTTTTGCGCTTACAATATATGCTCTGCCACGTGATTCAATTGCGGGTGGTATTACTTGAGCGGAAGTGAGCTACTTACCCCACTGGTTTTCCGTAATGAAACGTTCTGATTTCCTCTTTGACACGGCGTTCGAGAATTCGATTTTTCGTCCTTAACTAAAATGAGAAAGCGAGAATTGCAAGTATAATGTACCCGTGACATTTTCAGGCAGACTACTAACTATAATTACTTTCTGCTGATTCGTAGATAAAAGTAATTTCTATTTCTGACAATAGTTTCGATCAATTTGATGAGCAGGGTATTAGTTTTGTGAATTGATGCGCGATATTAAGTATATGCAAAAATTTTAATCTCCTTTTCAGCGCTCTGCGCTGAAAGTATTATTATTTAAATTTCAAATAAATTCTCTCTTTTATGTTTTTGAAGAGCATTGAAGTTTGTAAAATGTCATGATTTAACGATAATATAATTTCGAAAAACAACAGTAAACGCGACGACAAACAATGAAAAGCTATATGCTTTTCATATTCAGCAAACCATTTTAGACTTTATTTTAGCCCAAGGGCTGAAAAGTTTTCCCGCACGCGGTGTTTTCACCCAACTTGGCGCCTTCGGATTTCCACTTATTCCAATCGATGCAGTACTTTTTAACTGGATAATACTTTCGAGATGTGACTAAAATATGAAAAAACTTTTTTCGCAAAGGAATTCGAAATCGAGAGACGGCAGAAAATAGTAAAACACGAGGACAAATATTTTGATGACTGAATTGTATTGCATATATTATACACCTAAAACAAAGACGTGCAAAAAATTATTAAAACTTTTACATACACTTAATATATGTATATAATGTATATATGTATATAATGTATATATGTATATACGTATATATGTATTTTTTAAACCATCAACAGAATCGATCTGCGACGCATCGCGTTACGATGCAATCGCGAAATGCGCAATACTGCACAATACTTTCTGTTGGTTTTGTAAATGTTATTTTCGACACGCATTTGGAGTAAAATTGCTTGCGCTGATTATATTTAAGCCGAGCGCTCATAAAGCGCGCGGTTGTATTGCGAGGATTGCGCTTTTGTTATTGGTGCGTGTACATTCCTGCAGCGCATGAAAAAATTAAGAGGACTTTTTAAATCGTCGCGCCCTAATTTTGCATATTGTGTGCTTGCCCGTGGCTGATATGCCATCTCATTCGCCACTTCGTTATTTGCGCTTTAATCGCGCATAAAGGATCAAAGGATCAAATATGTTATGAGGCTCTCTGTTGGCATTAACTCCGCCATTATCGAGGGATAACTTATGTCCATCTTTTGCCAATATTAGAACTTTATTATGATCCCTCGCATGAGAATAAAAATATAAAAAGAAAGAATTAAAAGTAACAATGTAAAAGCGCGTCAAAGAGCTCGCTTCCTCTAATAGAATCATCTCTCTAGCTGCCAACGCTAATCAAAAATTTATTTTAGAAAGCAATTTTAGGGTGCACAATATGACTGATTGTGAAAGTGAGTGCACAGAGCACATGTATGTTCCTAACGTAGCACATAGGCGTAACGGAATACAGGACTTTAATTGCGGTCTGTTACACGTAACGTCGCAATCGCGGTGGCCTTGTTACGGATTTAGTTGGTTCCGAATTTTAATCACTCGGAGTTGTGCATCGTCCCCTATATTGCTTCCCGGAACACGCTCGCCGCATCGGACATCTGTGCTCTGACATCGACGACCGATTATTCCCGCGGTTCCTTCGTTGCATGCGCGCCGGACAGTTCCTGCAGGAAGTTCCGGTTTAATTTTGTTACGATGCGGCAGCTTTTTAATACTCGGCGGGTACGGTAAAATCTACTCTGCTAAAACACGCAAGTGACACGTATTGCTGCGATTCCGATGCGATTTTGTTCATCCACCCGTTCCGCAAAGGAAAGGAATCCGTTCTTTGCGAGAACGTTTTCCGTTTCCCGACTGCGAGCGCGATGTGATAAATTTTGATATTTCCAACAAAAGAAAATGCACCATGTCTCAATTTTGCTCTTCGCGTCTTTTTTTCTGACGGAGACGGAGAGAAGTCATTCACTTCCGCATCGTATTGCCGACTCGTTAATTCCGCGTTGACACTTCCGCGCGACCCTTTTGCTCGAGCAAGTAATACGACGCGCTCGCGCGCTCTTTTTCTTACCCCGTGACACACGGTTACAAAGGAACCTCGGAGATTTTCAGTCTGTAAAGAATATTATTGGCGATCTGTCGATCACACGAGAGAGCGTATCCTGATTGCGTTTTACCCGAACCCGACATCGAGGAAATTGAACATTTTTCCGACAAGCTCGTCTCGCATCGCCATTGTCGTCGTCGTCGTCGTCGTCATCGTCGTCGTCGTCGTCGTGGAATTACGCTCATTCACATTCACACGCATATTTCAATTCCGACTGCTTCTCGTTGCACTGAAATATGTTCAATGCACCATCACTCCGCTCGTAAATTGCGCTTTTATCTCGAAAAGATTTTTAAGAGGATCATTCCTGCGTAATATGGTATAATACAACAGCTACCACATAATGTAATAATTAAAACATAATTAGCGATTAATGTATGTATATCAATAGACAAGCTTTATGAATATAAATTTGTCAAGTTTGAAACGACTTTCTCGGTAGTTTTTTTTTGCAGTTCTTTGTAGTTCACATCGGTCTGCTGATTTCGAATAATATTACCGTCTCTGAATTTCCCCTTGAAAATATGAACATCGTCGCCCTTAATCCTTAGAAAAGCGCGCGCGCTTGTGTGTGTGTATAGAAAGTCCGATGCCATTTGAGCACTGGCCATTGTACACGTTATTCGTATCCATTCTGTGTAGAGGCTTTCATTGAGCACTCGATTCCCGCTTGCTCGAAATCACTCGCTGGAATCTGCGCACCCTCTCTCTCTCACCTTCTCAGCGCCCACGGTGTGTACAGGCCTCTCTCAGGATCAAATACACCGGGGAAATCACGATGGCAACGAAATAGCGGCATTAAGTAACTGAGAACATTTTTCGCGAGTTGGGATAGCAACGTTTGACCCAACCCCCTCCTTGCCACTCGTCTGTCCTTCGCTTTTTCCCTATAGGTGGGATTATGTGAAACGCGGATAAATGCCCATCATCTCAGTGAAAATTCCGCGATGAATTTATCACGCTGATAAACTTATCGTTCCGTGTGGTACTTCTCTCTCGGCGCAGCCATCCCAAATATCCCGGATTCGCAAGGGGATGAAGACCGGGATGAAGAGGGAGATGAAAGAACTGTCGGCTCTGGATTCGCGGTTTACCCTACATGCATGTCCGAATGGATATAAATGCGCTTAAAGTTCCGATGGAGTGAGAATGTTTTTTCTCTCTCTTTTTCCTTTTCCTTTTTTTAAGAGGTGACTACGACAGGATTAAAGCGAGCTGGTGCGAGCGACTCGGGAGGAAAATGAGCGCTCTAGCAAGGGAATCACGATTAATAGAGGTGATTAATAAAGGAGCAACTGAGTTGCTTTGTTTAGGGTTAATTCAAAGAGGGCTAATTGTAACGTGATCAAATATTTCGAACAGAGAAACAGGGAGAGAGAGAGATAGAGAATTATAGTTATATATAGCTAGTTACAGATGTACATATAATACATACATAGTAGCATAGCAGGTATATATGTTGAACGTTGCAGAGTTCTATCATTCGCGCTCACATGATAACGTGAGGTGAATTTTTCGCACAATATATCAGATGCGATGTGCTGTTGAAATATTTGCCCAGCATTATTATAATTATTTATGGGCACTGTTAATTAATATTCATGATATAGACTTTCGAATTTATGATCTTTATGTGACTCATCTGGTACGGTACTGAGAAAATATACATAAGTGAGATATTTTTTCGATTAATGCTTTGTGAATTTTCGTTACCATAGCTCGTCCGGAGGTCAACCTCAAGGCGAGCTTAATTACTCGCTCGGTCTTCATTAAGACTCTTTGAGATTCTCGCTTGTCATCACCAGATATTTTCACCGCCACGGATCGCCGGAAGACAATTAAATTAATTGACGGGAGCGTGAATAAGCGAGAGAAGGTTTGTGCGGTCGTTTAACAATTTAAAGGCACTGAACTATTCCGTGCGGTTAATCGATCAGTTTTGTATTATGAGCCGATTTGTGTGGCCCTAATCAAAATGTGTAACATTTTGGCTGTGAGGCTTTCACGGCTATTACTTTCGTCATTAGTAATAGCTTCCGGATAGATAACGCGTTTTTTGACAGCTTTGTGCCGTAATTGTTTCGCAAATATTGCAATCCGCATAATCAGGGCTGAACTCTAATACTGAGCTCCCTTGGTTTGCGATAGTCTTTATATATCCACATTTCCCCTCTATTTCTTCAGTTGGTGAGGAGGGGTTCAGCCAATCATGGTGTTTTTGATTGATCAGCTGATCAATTAAAAATCAGCTGATCAATTATGCATTCACGGCATATAAATATGCACGATAAAACGCAGAAAAGTTTAATGTTTCAGAGAATTTTTTGTAGAATTTTATCGAATGGAATAGTATAATACATATTATCTATATTATTATTAATTAATAATTAATAATTTTGAATAAATATTATAAATTCCGTTATATCTTACATATCAACTGTAATGTGATTCATGATTAACCGTCCATACGTTTCTGCAATAAAAATACATTTTCTTTTCACCCGATCCATTCACAATTCATGTCAGTCTGTGCGAACTGCGCTCGTACGTTTAGTTTAATCAGCCGCGGGAATTAGCAAGTCCATTTCGCCCCGCGTAGAATAATTAATTGCGGCCAATATACCAGTCGCAAATGAGTCGGAACGTTCCCCGACGTAACATTAATAATTAATTGCTTGTAATAGTCCAAGTCGGTCAAGTATACCGCCCGAGTACGTATACCCGTAGGTGTGACGTAGGTGTGAAATTTGCGGCGTATTACTGTCAAATAAATCCCGATATTATTATTGTCCATCGCCATCGGTTCTTGCTTCACTTTTATGATACACAAAGTACAATCGTTCCATCATATTACATAATGTTATATCTTATGACTTTAATATCAATACTTCAGAAACTGCAAATGGATGGGAATATATTCTAAATAATTTTAAAGAATTTTATATATAAAGAATTCTTCTGCTGGTGAACCAAGCATTGAAACTCACGCGTATATCTAATACAATATTTTCTACTTTGAGACTCGTGCGATCGGTAAATCATTCTTGAAACTGTACGCGTACGTCCGCCGTCATCACGTCCGTCTACTATGAAGCCCTACGTAAACGCGCGCGATTATTACCAGCGTAAATTACATCCGTCAGAAAGATGTCCATTCAATTCGTCTTTTGTTCCTCCTCTGATACTACAATTGCTGCGAAAAGATCGCGAGAGATCGAAAGCGAGAACTTTCGAAGAGAAAACGTTCATCGTACGTGTAGAATAATTAATCGTACGTGTATTCTCCAATAATTAAATTCACGAAAGAAACTTATCGCTATTTAAGAGCAACAAATAATAATATAAAAAACGGACACTCACTGGTTATTCGTAGATGTCTACCACCGAGATTGAAGGTCTCCGTCGTCAGCAAGGGTAGCGACGTTGACGACGAACTGTCCAGGACCTCGACGTGCGAAAGATCGACTCCGCGACGCTCGCAGGCTGCGCCTAGCACCTCTCTGTAACACGTAATAACGTAATAACGCAGCGAATTTAATATAAAAGCGTCTTGGTAGTCGCAAAACTACCGTCGAGATAATTCACGCGAGAAGTTACAGTTTCATGGCTGTATGATATAGTTTCTGCTGGTGCCGCTCGTGCAATTAAATCTCGCGCAAAACACGTCGACCTCGTCCACGGTGTTATAAAAAAAGTTTGGAAACTTTGTAGTCTCGGATCTCTCTCCCTCTTTTTTTCTCTCTCTTTGCATTTCGTGCAAAGGAAAAGTTGTTTACGGGAATTTTTTTAGGTACGTGCTTCTGGCGTGCGATCGATCTCGATGCGATGTTGAAGGAAAAACAAACTGCAGCGATACACCAATAAATTAATTAAGAGTTGAAGACTGCGGCTCTTCCTCCGGAAGCTCGGTTGCCAAGAACGTAAATCGTTACCAAACCACCATGACCATCGTGAGGCAATTTGTAAGCCGCGATTTCGTGACGATCTCATTGGGAGATGCGTTGCATAACACGAGTTTCATTTCTCGCTGCAATCTGCCTGCGTTTGCTTAATCCTTGAACTTTCGAGGAGAAAAGCACGTCCGACGGATCATTTCCAATCCAATTTCAGATGTTCCTTCAGTCGACAATTATAATTTAAATGAAAAAAGCATCGAGTTTGCAAGAGGTGTTCCATTTGTAAGAGTTTTTAGATGTTTTAGCGTCGATAAGAATCCTTCGGCAAATTCAGATGGGTGATTTCATTTCCGATTCACTCTTCGTCGCGGCGTTATATAAATATGACTTGGTTGTAATGGGAATACGACAGATGCAAATTGATCTGATTACTTTTATAATATATTTACACACTTTTCTCGGCGGAAGGGCGACGAAGTCTTTGCGCAACAATGTAGGGTCTAATATTTTTCGATGCTCTACAACATATCCAAAGCCCATCAAAATCGGTGAGGGACAGTTGTGAAGGTTCCCTTGTTAGACGCGCGCGGCTAGCCGTTTTTTACGTTATTCATTCATACTTCTCTCGCTGCCAATCGCGTCCGCTGAATTAGCGAACTTTCTTTACTTAATTACTCGAAATTTTACGTGGTTGTTTGCAAAATGGTACAGAACTTTTTAATTCAGTTTGACGAGATCTACCTGTGGGCGAGAGGTTTTTCGCCTTATGTCAGACACCCTTTATGTGTATAAAGACCTTTTATGTGTATAAATATTTCTTACGCATTGATTTATCTGAAAAAAATATTTTTCGCGACTTCGCAAATGACGAAGGTAAAAACGCGCAATTTCGCGTTATCGGCTGCCATCTGATAGTGGAATATGTACCAGTTTCCTAGATATCATTCGGCGTTCCGGCGGAAGCCCATTTCGAAAGCAGGAAGAGGAGCGCCTAACGAAATAACGGAGCAAGGGACAAAGAGTTTTTCCTTAAAGGCGTAGCGCTACAAACGCTACGTAGTTACGCAGCGGCAAATTCCGTCAGCCAGAGAAGAAATAAGAAATTAATTATTCACCAGTGCGCTTCATTAATCCCCCAATTAGCTTGTCCTCCATCGCTCATTTTACACCGTCCACTTCTTGTTATTTAACTTAAATTAGAACGAGAGCTCATTCCGACGTCTCGAAAGTGCTGGCGAGTATTATTTTCGCCTCGTGATAATAACTACAAAATTCTCCTACACGCCTATTTTTCCGTTAGTTCGCTGAGTGTTTCAACATTTCAACATTGATGAACGTCAGGAGTCTGTTTGAAATACGGATTTCATTGGCAAGATATTAAAATAAAAGGGCCAGGCGTCATATGTCATCTTTGAATATCATCCCGGAATAGCCGCGCCGGGAATAAACCGATTCACGATCATTCAAAAAGTTGTCGCAATGTAGAAACGAGAGAGAAAAAGGACGGATGTCATTCGATGACGCAATATCAGGAAATCGAGAACGGCTCGCTCAAAGTGTACTTATATGAGTTGAATCTGTTCGATAGTGGTTAAATTCTAGTCGACATAATTTTTTTTTCGATTTGCGCTGTGTAGGTTTTGCAGCTCCTGTTTTAACCGTATAGGATTGCGCTTGTGTATCCTGGTTGAATATCGTTTTTTGAATCATCCAGAATCTCGATATTGTTTGGAATCGAGAGCTTTTTCTGTCGACGAATGAAAAATGCGATGACGCGATAACGTGACAGAGAATTCTAAACGTTAATATTGCAAATAAATGTAATGCACAAATATTTGCGCAAATATAAATACAAAAATTTAAAGAGACCATATTGTATTTATATTTTAAGTTAATAATTATGTGTGTATTTTAAATTAATTATCGTACTATAAATTAATAAATTGAACTAATTAACATCGACGTCATCTTTTTGTAATTTTATAGATTTTTGAAGGATTAAAGAAGCAGATTTCGCGCTAATGCTACCATTGATTTTCCGAATATCTTGTCATCGGGAAAGGAACAAATAACGATATAGACTTAATCGACGAAACGGCGACCATTGGAAATTATTTCCGATGAACACGCTTGTTCGTATTATTACGCAATACTCGTCGATCTTTAGTTCCATATGATGGAAGAATTCTCAATCTTCGCGATACAAAGACTCACTCGATTCTCCCTTATCTGCCAATATTTCTCTCTTGTCCCGCATTCGCGACACACGTTGGTCCAACAGGATTTTCCTTTCGCGCTCGTCATGTTTATTGAACATATCCGCCCGCATTAAATCGCTATAAATCATTGGCTGATGCGACAGCCGGCGGTTCAGTATGGATGCGGACAAGCGCGCGCGCGTGTGTGAGTAGATACGTGACGCGCCTCCACATTCTAAATGGCCATGTGCCATTTCAAAGAGAATGATGTGGCGATATTTGCCGTTAATGTACGTTTCCCGAGATTTGACTACTGACGAGACACCCCGAATGTGAAAGAGAGAAAGAGAGAAAAAGCGAGAGACAGGGAGAGAGTATACGTTTCGCGTATATATACGCGTTGCCTGGGATGCTTCTTATACCTCAGACAATCAACTAATGCACTCTGATGCACCTAAGTAATCTTCTTCATCCGCGCGTATTTTAATTAATTGCAATAAGAATTGTAGTGGAAGAATTTGTCTGAGTGTGAGGGAGAATCTAGCGAGTCCCTCTTTCTGTTTCTGCGAATCTCTTTTTGTTTCATCTGTATCGAAAAAAGGCAGGATTAGGTCTTTCGTAATCGACACCTTTCTCGCCCACTTCTTTGGCAATTTTTTCCTTACTATGATCCCGTACAATCGAGCGTATTAATTGCAATGCAAGATGTAGCTGCGCGGGAGGAGTTCATTACGCCAGACACAAGAACGATCTCGAGCGATTCGAGACAAGAAAGCTCTCACGTTGACGGGGAACGATGCTTTTTATGCAAATAGCGTCGCGTGGTCGCAATCCCTGTGGGATGGGAATTTTTTGCCGGGCAGCAAGAGCGACAAAAGCGAAGCGTACTTTGTTCAACTCTCGGTTCGCCGCTTAACAATGCTTGGCAATTAAGAGTAATCTGGTCAAAAGCGCGAGGTGCGTACTACAACGATGAATTAGTATTGCCTGTCGCTTATTTTGTGATTTATTCAATTTCCGCGTTCATTACCATCCTAAAAAATTCCCGACGTTTTTCCATAAGCATTCGGCTCTCGCAAACTCGTCACAGCTTCCAAGTCGGTCGCTTGATCGTGAAGTGGAACGTTAAATGCCCGCTCAAATGAGCGGCTCTTCACAAGTTCACGTCGGAGCCGTTTCAGACGCGCGCTTGAAACGCACACTTGGCGGAACAATTTTTCATCGGAACATTTCGCTCGCTAATTCATTATTCGCGCTTGAGTGATACTTGGGAAATATTGCGACGACGCCTGCGCAATAGTTGTGCAATGTTAAAACCGCGAATGGATCCGCATCGCCGGGGCGTGCATAAGCAATACGGAAACTTTGCTCTCTGTCGAAAGTTTCTTGCGCCAAACGGTTGAGCGGTCTCGATAAAATCAGCTCCGCTTTAATCGCGGCCCTCTTTGCTCTGAAAGCTCAGCGCGATTAAAGCAGACTTGCGACGATGGCTTGCGATTGGACATATCGGAATAAATCAGATTCGTCCTCTTTATCGAGCAGCGAGAACTTTCCGGTGCGACGCTGAGATTTATTTATCTTGCCGACGCGATCTTTTATATGATAGCCCTATCATCTATCTATTTTACAATATTTCCGTCCGCAAAGCCGCATCCCCGTGTTGATATATGTCGTGACGATATATATTGGTAACACTTGTAAAGCAGGAGGACCGCCGCTGCAGGAAATAAAGAATTGACCTCCCAGCATGATCACAAAAATGAGGAACGCTCACTTCCGTTCACATTTCTCGTTTAATGAATCGCTCAGAAGGAGGAAAGGAGACACTCACCACCTTCTTTCTCATAGCGAGGATCACGGACTATCATTAATCATGAAACTCTGAATGAGAATTATTCATTCCATTCATATTATTCGTATTCCGCAAAAGAATTTTAATCTTGCGGCAACAATAATGGAGGAAGGCGTCGCGACGAATGCTCTGAAGCCGATTCATTCAAGAATCGACTGTTATGGAGTAACAGAGTGGCATCGCAAGCTTAAAAATACATTCTTCGTACCTCCTTATGACGCGGGATATCGTATGATGACGTAATGTAGGTTTTAAATAGCGCAGTTATGGTATCATACTCGCACGAATGGCCGGTTCCGGAAAGCGGTATTATCCGGGTGTAATAAATAATGTCGGCATTGTTATTCGTCAGGAACAGTGCGCGGAATTTATCGTCCCGGGGTGCGAGACTACAAGCCAAGTATTAAAAGTACGGTAATGCTTCACTCACGCCAAGTAAGTTCCCCTCGTCGCTGGCAGAAACTCCTCGCGCTCGAAGGTCGCGGCGGCATCATCGCCCATCTCGAAACTGACGCTGAAGTACTCGTTGCTGGATACCTGTAACCAAGATTAAAACCCGATCAATTTAGTCGTGCTCGAGTCGTCGATGGTGGTGTCCCGTAATTGAAAACGCGACGCAAATTGTCGGCTTGAGGGATGGAATCTGCTGCGCCGTAGGATCCGTCGTAAAACCGATCGCACAAAGTATCCATTAAATCGACGACGACGTTAATCCGCGCGCATTGCTCTGGCATTTAATTCATCGTTATTCATCCGCCAAGACATGTTTGAATCGGCCCCAACGTAATTTTCGCCGACAAAGCAGCGTAAATAAAGAGCTAAAGGGAACAGTAGGAAATATTATAAATGGATGCTGAAGTTCAAACTGTCCTCTTTCACTCGGAGCCTCCTGCAAGACGGAGCCCGCAACCGAGCTGCTCGCCTTTTATCCAACTACACCGAAGCAACAGCAATGTGAGCGACGACATAGTACGGTTTAAAACGGAGCTTAACGTCCGGACCCCGCTTCACTCGCATACCTCGTTTAAATGCAGAACGCGGAATGTTTCCGGGGATTAAATCCAGGGTAGGAGTCAACGGCGTCTTTAATATAATAACGGCTACAAGCGGTAGTCTGAATCTACATACTTCAGAACGCGATAAGCCTCGAAACCCGAAACAAATTAAGCATTTATATCCGGCGCGAAAGAATATTCATGATTCATTCATCTACTTGCGCGGAAACGCGCGCTCGTTCGCACGCAACACTCCGTGCGGCGCGTTCCTCGGGGAATTCTCGATGCAGATTGTACTGTACCGAAGATCAACGTGCAATGTGTCTCGCTCATACTTCTATGCGTTTCCACGAGACCCTGGTACGTATTCCGGGGACAGTTCGAAAGATTGACCAGCGCTTCCGGGCGAAGGAGACGCGATTACTCCGCAGTTCTCGCGGCCGGATTCAATATTGCCGCCACGTTGGCCCATTCGACTCGCTCCTTTTTTTCCTTCCTCTCATAAATAATGCAGGAATGGCGAGTCACCTGGTAGGCAGGCGAATCAGTCTACGGAAAATATCACGTCGTACCGAAGTAACCGCTCGAGACGCGCAGCTGGCCGAGCGTCGTCGCGCTGGTCGCTCGTCTACCGCGAATATTAATCCATTTCGCCGCTTGGCGTAACAAATATTCATCAGAAGAAAGCTTAATCACTTGCAATTATGCAATTAATATATTTGAAAAGATATAATTACAATACAAAGACTTTTTATGAAGCCCGAGAGTAATCTCTCCGAAAGTGATATTATCCATTATTTTTATATGAACAGTTCGAGACTGTTTCGTGGGTCGATTATTCTTCGAAATCGGATCTAATAAAAAGTTTTGAATATTATATATCATTATTTACTTTATTATGCATCATAAAAATTGCGTTTCTCAGAACATATCGGTTCTTGATGGTTCGATAAATCGAGATATTCGAGTTAAGTGAAAATTAAGTAAAATCACAGAGATCACGAAAGTTCGTCTGTCTCTTTCGAGTTTGAGCACTCTCTTCATAGCTTCTCATGCAAAAGTGAAGTGGTGGCCGCGCTTCACGTGCAAGGGATATTTTTCCCATCTCGAATGCTCGTCGGTTGCTCAATGGTTGCATAAATAAGATTATCTACGTTTCTACTCGTTGTCGGTACTCGTTTCGCAATAGAGCTCCGGAGGGAGTCCGTAACTGCAATTGCAAGAGACGCGTGAGCAAAGTTCGCGCGCATAGGATGCATAAAGAGGCATGTGGCACACAAGTTGGCGCGCAAGCAACATGAACGTTTCTTCGACTATGTAATTCTGAGCTTGTAATTTGGAGCAAAATGAGCGAAGGGGTGCGCGCCCCCTTGGCTCTCAGTTTATAGTGGGCGCCGTTTCTGCACATACTTCGTTTGCATTGTCGTAGTTCCCTTTAGTGTCAAGAAGGGACTTCCAGAGGTCACATGGCCCTGATGAAGCGAATTTAACTGGAAACAAGAGCAACTTGCTAATTATACAGATGTCAAAGCTGTTGCAATGTGCGAATTTAAACAAATACTGCGACATTAGCACGTGCTGGTTTATTCAGCTGTGTAAATGTCGACCGTCATAGAAACGCTTGGGACTGACAAACAAGCGTATAATTATTGTATTATTTTGCTATTGTCATGTGCCTACACATGTGAAGGTTTTGGCCTATTGTTCTGAGCGGTGCTTTCATTAGCAAATTATTCCCGAATCTCTCTCTCTCTCTCTTGACACAGATATTTCATATCTAAACAGTTTCTGGTAAGAGATTATTCCAATTTATAAATCACTCTAAGAAAGAAAAAGGAGTCCATGAGAAGCTTTCTGCAATGAACGAAAATGACTTCTCTGAATTTCCCTTAAATTTGAGCAGCGCAGATCGTAAACGAAACTCTGTTGCAAATTTCATTGGGTATTATAGGTCGTTCAACGCGGACTTTACTTCCTACGTGACAATCGACAGATCACACCGGTCATAAAATTGGCGGAACATGATAACGTAGTTTCATCACGTTTTCGCATGTATTCCTCGCGGGGAAATCGCACGATGTGTCTCATCGTTATTAAAGTTGCGATTATGCTTGGGTACCCTCCTTCCTCCTCGTGAAGGAAGAGAGTCGTACCGCACGAGAAGGTGCACGTAACATCGCCACGTTTGCATAATATCGATTCCCTTGGCGAAAGGACAGCGGCGAAGGGTCAGACGGGGGCGGTCCACGGTCGCCCCATGGAGACGTAATTCACGGACCTTTCCAAAGTAAAGATAAATACTTAGAAGTCCGTGACAATGATACTAAGGCACGTGCGGCTGCTTAATGAAAATTCCACCGCCACTTCCTGCAAGGGATACGCACGCGTAACGTTACCGTTATTGTTCATGGGGTTATTTTTCATGAGTCGCAAGCCCACGTCGCGTCTTGAATCGTTATGCCTAACTTAAACACGCGGGAACACAGCGTTCTCCAGGATAAACGGCGCGGATTATCGAAAAGTGACACTTGATATACCTGACCTGGAAATGAAAAACCCTTTTTTCCTCTTGGATATAGTAGTTTTGTTCGCTTTTACATCACGCGATATTTTTTCGACTTATTTCCACCATACGCGGCTGAATCAATAACGATTTTTTTCCCTTTTCGTCAAACATCGACTCTCTCATGTTTTTCTTTTTCGATTACGTCAGGGAATATTTTTTGTGTCTCTTGCATGATTCATGATAGTATTGTTTTAATTATATTTTTTCTGTTTTTGTGTAATAAATGTTCTATTTCTGTGTAATTGTCGTTGATAAATAGCGATAAGAACCATCTCTCGGAATTTCGTTACCGCAGACTTCTCAACGAATTTTATTCTTATCTAATAACCTACACGTGAGAAAATTATCAATCCGTTCTCGCAAAACAGACGGAGTGAAGGACGTTAAAAGAGGAAGAGTTAAATTACACGAGAGGAGATGTGAGGGAGGCGAAACTTGAATAGACTCAATTTTCGTCATATATTATTACGCGTGACTCGAATGATCGGCGTTAACTTTGACAGAGGTATGCACCATCAATGCCGAATCGCGTTTGGTTGCACGCGATAAAGTGTAATTAAAAGGACACGATAAATTCTTGATACGTTGTTACATTGTGGGGACACATTATCGATATGACATTTGAGCAGATCTATTCGCTTATTTATTCGAATTGAATTTTGCAGAATAGCTGGTTAAATTTTCCGCGTTCAACTTGTGGTTTCATATTTAATGCTCGACCGATTTCGTGCCTGTTCTATCGTAACGATCTCGCACAAGCCCTTTTTACGTCACGGGCGTAGGCGTAGGCTGCAAGTAGTCCAAATCGACGCCTACGCGACCACTTGCATTTTAGCGAAATGTGTATCGGTCTAAACCTCATTCGCATATGACATTTGCTCACACCTTCCTATTGACATATTAACACAACGATTTGCGATTTGGCGTCTCCCTAAAATAAGCGACGTGTGCCGCCGTTGCAGTAATAAAATAAAACTGGAGAGCCTTCTAATAAATAAAATTAAGTGCCCCTGCGTTACATCTAAATCTGTAGATGTAGATATAGATCTAAACGGAATGGATCTTGAAATTTTAAAGAAGATGGCATGATAAAATTTTCTGCATCGTAAAAGCAATTTACAACATCAGAAGTGTGTTGCAATCTTATTAGGAGTTAATTATCGGTTTTAATAAGTACAGTTATAAAATTTTGCTTTTTCGTTTTAATTTCTATATTATAATATTATTTAATTTCTATATTCTATATTTTAATTTCTAGCAAAAATATCTCAAAATTGAAATGTGTTGTACGAAGCTGTGTAAAAATAAATGATAATTTTTACGTGAGAATTTTTTACAACACGGTTTCAGGAACAGATGAATGTGTATGTGAGGATATGCATGTGAATGTACTGAAACCACATGGATAATACTGATAAAGCTCGGGGCGTATTTTACAAATTACCACCCGTGTTCGCGTCGTTAAAATGACAGACCGTTGCCACGGTCCAATCTATTAACCGGATCTTATTCTGCGACGCGTTCCTCTCGAAAATGATGATGATACAGACGAGCCATCAACTTTATTCAGCGGATTTTTAGACCTCGTGGCCGATTACTCTCCTGGCTTTGCCGTCGTCGACCACTTGTGACGGAAAATTGCAGTAATTCCGCACTCTCTTGCAATTCGCCGAGATTTTTATGCCCATTAAGGTGCGACCTTGACAGCAAGATTGCGGTAAATCCGGGCAATTTTGCATTGCAAGGCGCTTCAGCTTTAAAGCTTCCACATGAATTAACAGTCTTCTGCTTTGTATTACAACTGTGATTTACGCTCCTCTCCCTCTGCGAAGATTATTTACATAGTAATTATATCGATAATTACATAACAATATGTAACAAATGAGCGAAGAAATATAATTGCTATTTAAACAATTTAAATTTTTCAGTCAAATCAGAAAATAATGACAAAATGTTTGATTAAGACTCGTATTAAATGCTCTCGTTTGATGATCCATTGTAATCTGTTATTATGCGGGTTGCGGGACATACTTGTATTTCCACACGCACTCGAAACTGCTATTTCGTTTACTAAATCGAATAAAAATCTGGCCATCAGCCACGCAATCGTGGCATCCTCAAGTGACGATTGTTAATGGTTGCTCTAGTGTCGTTACAGCGACATTCGAGAATCATTGTTTATTAACATTTGATTCGGTTTATATTGTACATCGGATTCTACTTTTGTGCCGCTTCAGCAATCGTGGTCTTTTTGCAGTTGCGCGAAACTGAGTCCGGCTAATAGCAATCCGATGTTCCGTCCTGTTTTCCCTCGCTATTTCATAGTACCTCCGGATATCTCCGGGTTTCTCATATCCCCGACAACTTATTCGCCGAGGGGATTACGCAAAGAAGCTCGTCGTCCCCTCGCAAAAGACCCGTTGAATGCCGGATGTTCGACAGCGTTCGGTTGCTTGGCAATTCAAGGTTCCAAGACGCTGCGCGATCCTGGCACACGCGCTTACCTTCGCGTTCAATATTTACGAAAAATGTAGCACGGTGAAACTGTAAAACATAACACGGTAACACGAAAAAACGCTAATGCATTTTTTATTTTTTTAACTGTTCGGTATAAGTAATTATACAGCCATGATGGTATTATTCGTGTGAGTTAATACAGAGAAAAAGATAAACTGTATATATGAAGATGAGACAAAAGGGAGCAATTTTCAAGAAAATAAATATTGCTTTATTCTTCTTTACTTCTTCGTGGAAGATTCTTCATTATATAGAAATAATCAGACGAATGAAATATGACAATAAAGTTCAAGAAATGTAATAAGGGGAGATTTTTCCCTTCTATCACCGAGGTACAGATAACATTTTTTTTACTTTTTCTTATCTCTCTTATTTCGCGTATTTTAATATCTAATATTCCGATTTAATATTTTGTAATTGGAATAAAAGGAAGACGGAATAAGAGATAATTCCGGAAATCACTCTGAAATTAAAAAGAATCGGTCAAGCTGCGTATCTCGGAGCGGGAGTCTGAAATATCGGAGCTCAGAACGGGCAAATTAATGAACGCTGTTGGTTGGTAAAACGAGATAAGGCGCTCCTTGTACCGTTCTCGCGGACAAACTGTATCTCGTGGAAGAAAAGAAGCAAGAAAGACGAGCACGCGAGGGGATGAGACAAACGGGGGCGAGTTAAGATTCGATCTAAGATTTCGCGCGATGGCGCGAGCGATCACGCTACGCAACGTCGCAAGGAAGCTTGTATTACGCGAAAACGTGATCTCGTTCTCTCTCATGGGTTATGCTAATTGACAAATTAATTTCATGGGATTACCCGGTTGCAATTCAACGTGTAAACTCATATGGTGTAAAGCGTAATATAACCATGCGAGAAAACGACGACGACCACGGCTATTATAATGAAAACATCAGAACCGACAACGCGCTGGCGTTGTGGAACAATTCCCAGGTGCAATCAGAGTTAGTTTAATCATCCCCTGCTGCCAAAGAATACCACGTTATCCCCGTAAATTCTATTCGGAACAGATGCAAGTCGTGAAGCGGAATCAACCGCGGAATCGGATTACAACTCAACTGACATGGACCGCGCTTATAAGATTCCGCTGTTTTGCATGCAAAAATGTAAAACCCGAATGTGAATGGGTAATGCATAGAAAATTTTCTAAAATAAAAACGCGAAGCATTTTTGTCCCATTAAATATGCATTTTCGGTATTTGCGCTTATTGCATGGACATTAACGTACAGCACGTAATATTCAAAGATGAGAAGAAACGACGTTGTTTAAAAAATCCTTAAACACGTTCAATAATGGCTTGACACCCTCATTTGCATCGTCCATCTACTAATTTACTGAGATCGGCCCAGCGATAACGCGCACAAATATGCTAATCAGTCCGTAATAGCTTTCCTCGAGCAGAATAAAATAATGTTGATTAAGACGATAAGAGGATCGCTGATTCGTGATATAGATACGACTCCCGTGAGTTCCTAGAAATTACTAGATAATAAATGTTTTCTGCACTTTTTTTCACCGACTCGAGCTGGGGTGAGGAATTAATTCTACCAGTAGGAGCATGAAATGATTGCGCGTGTTTCACGAATGATTCCGTCCGTACACTAATCTCCTCGTGCATTATTACTTGCATTATTACGTGCATTATATATCATATGCTTGTCAAGGTTCATGATAATTTACACAAAATATAATATGTTTAATAATTAATAATACAAATATGAACGAATGTTCACAAACAAAATCAATTACCGCCAGAAGATCGTTAATTGCAAATTGTTCACGTCAACAATATGGTTCTATTCCGGCTTTAATGTTCCTCACGGATTCAGCCATCAGAGACACAGAACTTTCATTTGAGATATGAGAGTACAATTCGCGTAATGTACGAGTCACTTTATAGAAAAATCGCAGAGCACCCTTGAAAGGCATTTGAGAGTGTTTCGATAGCACAAAGGCTCGAACTTATCCTATGTTCGATATACCGTACTTTGGCTTTCGTTCCTTGAGACGTCGAATTTTCCATAGTAGCTCGCTCGGTTGTTTCTCTCGCAATATCCGTAAAGCAACTGCATCGCAACTCGCGGAATCAAAGGATAAATTCGTCACAGCAAAACACCAGCGCAATGTTTTCAATTATTACTTCGCTTGACAAAGCTATGCGTAGGGGTTCGTGTTACACAGAGGTTTCGATGTATACGATTCCGTTGGAAAATATCGTATTCCAATTACCGTGCTCGAAATTTGACAGCATAGAAATGCCAGAGAAGCACGTGAAAATGTTTTCTATTTTCGCGAGCGGTCAACGCGCGTTCCTCGCGATTTTATCCTCGCGAGTTCGGTCGGCTCGAGTAACCCTCGAGCAACCGGAAGCGAGTACGCGGAAGAGAGAGGACATTTATATTCCTCTTGAACGACGTGTGTTAACTCGAGCGAAAACGATACAAAGGCCGCGAGAGTTCGCCGTCTTGTTTTATTCACGCTCCACTCGCCAGACCGGAATAAAGCAGAATCCCGCGAATAAGGGCGGAATTTCCCAGCTCGTTATATCCAACTTTTCGGCGCGATCCCCTTATTTCCACGAGGAATATATCAGCCTTTTCCACCCTCTCGTGAGTGTTACATAATCCGTTACATATTTAATATTATACTCCACGTCGCGCGGATTAGATTCTTGAGTATATATCGTTATATTAAAGCAATGGCAATTGATATACTCAGTTGGAAATTGAAGAGATTTTTTCAAAAGAAATTTAACGTAAGTATTAATGAATTGTTGATTATATGGTTAAAAGAAAAGGCAAACGCAAAAAGATAAAAGAATCTTATTTCTCAAGTAACTCGAATTTTACCGTAACAGAAACTTAATTTTGACTTAATTAATAAGATATTAATTAACAAAAGCTTCAAATATTTCATAAAGTTTATAATATGCATTTAGATTCAAAAAGAAAAATTACTTTCGAAACTTCGACAGAGAATAGTTTAAAGTTCTTGTTTATTAAGAACGTTAACAAAGAAATTAATTAAGCACGTCAAAAATACAGAAATGGAAGCGAAAATAAGAAGAGAAATCTTTTCCAAATTGCAATTGCGATTATCAAGGATTTGCGATATTCATCAAGATATAATTTTATGAATAACGTGTCAAGATTAATATTAATTAACATTACGAGAAATGTTGTTTACCTGAGATCGCGAGAGTTTGTGCCTGGTACGATTGGGGTGCACATTCTCAACCGATGGTGCATTCGGCACTAGAAATCGAGGATTGCACTCGGAGGCGACGCTTTGCGGGTGGTGCTGCAGTGGATGGGGTTGCTGATGCTGAGGATGGTGCAGCTGATGAGGTTGCTGCTGCGAGGGATCACCCCCCAGACGGTGCTCCCCCGTGTCCAGCATGCTGTTGCTCAGGGCGTCCAGTTGGGTAAGAGATCTCGAACGCACCTGTAAGGATCAACGAATGCTGTGAATATACGTGGAACAACGTTCCTCTTATTAACTCTTTGAAGCACAGGATTTTACAACAAAAAAATGCCTAGCTGCACAGGAATTTTATTTGTATAAAATGTGACAAAATAGTTTTATTTTAATTTGGAATAAAAAATTACACAAAATAATAAAAACAAAAATAATTGACGTCTGTCATCTGTTGAGAGACTCTAATTATATTAAATAAGTGGGACTATATTAAATAAGTGGGTGTAAATCTTTATGCTTCTAGTTATTTCACGATTTAGAAGTGGTATGAATAATGTCTCATCATGCACGTTCAAGCACTAAAATAGTGAGACATTTTTCCACTATACTATGCTTCAAAGAGTTAATATAATTAAAAAAATTAATTCTTTCTATTTAAATAAAAAATTGTGCAAGTTTTGTAAAGTTTCTAAAGTTTCGTCAACAGAATACCTCTTTCAGCGTTAAAAAGAGATGAAAACGGAAGAGAGCGTTTTCCTCATCTCTAAATTTAACACGATTGTCTCGGAACGTTTTACATACAATGGAAAACAGTGAACTTGCGTAAATCACACTTGTATATTTGCCACGTGCAGGGTCATGAGCAATCCTTTGATATCAAATATCTATCTCTCTTCCTCCCCATTATTCTCCAATTACTCGCTCGAGGATTATGGCGAACGCCCCGAAATTGCGCGTGCGAGCATTGCGATCCGTATTATTGCTCGCGCGCGCAAACGACCAACAATAAAACAGATTTGTGGCCGCAATTAAATGCACCGGTATGCGCGAGACGCGCACGTAGTCGTTCAAAAAGAGCTCGTAAGAGAGCGGAGGGTGACATATTCGGGAGTGAAAAGAGTCTCGACCGAGGGCCTGGCATTACCGAACCATCGGGTGGCATGGCAACGGGGGAAACACACGAGACTTCCTGGGAGATAAATTCCGGGTCGCCTTCACGAAACGGGTCACCGGACGATCGATTTATGCGCGGAATTGATCCCTTTCTGTCCATCCGTTTGTTGGGGTTGTTCGTTATCACGATTTACTTGTTGTGCACATCCCTTTCTCTGTTCTCTTCGCCTTCGTGTTGTCCTATTCGTTGCAATAACTTATTACTACAACGTCGACGAGGACGCTCATAGTCGTCCTCTCGAAAGGATTCTTCTATCGGGTGACCTCTCATCACTCGCGATGAAACGCTCACGGTATAATTGGATCTTTGTGAGTCTTCGCATGTCGCATCGCGTTACCAAAGTGTTTGCATTACGACGGCTTTTTAAGCAACAGCTTTGAGCAAGAAGAATCTCAAAGGCGCGACTCAAGCGCAATTTGCTGATTGAAAAAAGGCGCATTAAAAATGATATTCGATACTGAACTCTTGCGAAGATAAAGATGAATAAAGATACAGTATTGCATTATTTTTAATAGTTTATATTTCTCATTTGTAACGCAAAGATGTATTTTATTGTAAGTTTCAGGAATATTCTCGTTACAGAAGCATTTCTTGATGCGACTTTGCGAAA